>NW_006922866.1:82203-83431 GCF_000298275.1 Orycteropus afer afer | reverse complement strand
CTTCATAAATTAAAAACGTTGAAAAACTGCAAAGCATCTTCTCAGATCATAATACTATCAAATTATAAATCAACAATAGGAACATCAATGGAAAAAGAGTAAACACATAGAAACTGAACAACACCAACTTTAGGAAAGACTGGGTAAGAGCATCAAATGAGAATAAAAACAGCATATCTGTGGTTAGTAAATTGCCTAGTATGGGTTTCCTAGCCATAAGTCTTTGTAAACTCCATGGTGGAATTTGCTGTGAGCAACTGAGGAGATCCTGATTGTAAAAGGTATTCACCTGGGGTATTTCTGTTGAAAGTGGCACTGGAGCAATGTTCTGGGAGGTTCGCTCTCTCTCAGGTTATTAATATTCTGATGTTATGAATGGCCAGTTTGGCCACTCTGCCAGGCTGAAAAGGAGGCCTCTTAGAGGCAGAACTCTCTCTGACTGCTGGTTGAGCAAGACATGCTGCTGAAAGAGACACATGCTGCTGGGAAAGAGATGCAAGAGACATGCATTGCTGAGAAAGACACTGAGGGACATACACTGCTAGGAGAGAGACTGTGAGAGACTGTTGGCTGAGACATGGTGGGCTAAGGGAGAGGTGGAGCATTTTTTTCCTGAACTTGAATTGTAGCCTGGTGCTTCCCTAATAAACCCCATAATCTGTGAATTCTGTGTGGCCACTGCAGCAAATTATCAAACCCAGGAGAGAGGTGGTAGGTGCTTTGGGAGGAACGCTTGGTGAAAGGGCTGGAGGGAGGAAGCATGTTTGGTCTTGCAGGAATAGGCCTTGGGATATTGATGGTGCTTCTATCTTCCTCTTGTGACATTAGAGGAGGTCAGAAGATGTGTCATTCTTGCACTTTTAGCAATACCAAAATCTTTGGGACACAGCAAAATCAGTGATCAGAGGCTAATTTATGGAATTAAATACACACATCAAATAAGAAAGAGCCAAAATCAACATTTTAAATCAACATCTCCAACAATTAGAAGAAGAAAAGCAAGAAAAGCATACAGTCACTAGAAGAAAGGAAATAATCAAGATTCAAGCAGAAATCAATGAAGTAGAAAATAGAAAGACAATAGAAAAAGTCAACAAGACCAGAAATTGGTTTATTTAAAAGATTAATAAAGTTGACAAACCACTGGCAAACTTCATTAAGGAAAAGATGGAGAGTATACAAATAAAACAAATAAGAAATTAAATGGATGACATCACAACAGAACAAA
>NW_006922866.1:78967-80950 GCF_000298275.1 Orycteropus afer afer | reverse complement strand
GCAGGATATAAGATCAACATCCAAAAATCAGTTGGATTCCCCTATACCAGCAAAGAGATTGCTGAAAAAGAAATAAGGAAATTAATACCATTTAAAATACTACCAAAAAAATTAAGTACTTGGGAATAAATCTTACCAAGGACACAAAAGTCTTGTACAAAGGAAACTATGAAAGACTTCTTCAAGAAACCATAAAATATCTACAGAAATGATACAACATACCGTGTTTGTGGATAGGAAGATTGAAAATTGTGAAAATGTCAATTCTGCCCAAAGCAATCTATACATTCAAGGCAATCCCAATCAGGATCCCATCAACATTCTTTAAGGATATAGAAAAAACAATCATTAATTTTATAATTAAAGGAAAGAGACCTCGGATAAGCAAAGCACTATTGAAGAAGAACAAAGTAGGAGGTCTCACACTGCTGGATCTCAAAACCTACTATACAACCACACAAGTCAAAACTGCCTGGTATTGGTACAATGACAGACACATAGACCAGTGGAATGGATTTGATAACCCAGAAATAGATCCATTGACCTATGGTAGCTGATCTTTGACAAAGGGACAAAACCCTTAAATGTTGAAGAGAATGTTTGTTTAATAAATGGTGCTGGCAAAACTGGAGATACATTTGCAGAAAAATGAAACAAGATCTGTACCTCACAACATACACAAAAACTTACTCCAGATGGATCAAAGACTTAAATGCGAAACGTATAACTATAGAGTTCCTGAAGGAAAAACTAGGGGAAAATTAAGGGGCTCTGAAGGAAGATGGGGCAATCTATTTGCATAGTGATACTGCCTTGGAAACCCAAGGAGGGGTCGCTATGAGTCGGGTCACACTAGAGGGCACATAACAGCAAACAACAACAATAAATGGTATACATAGACTATCAAGCATAACCCAAAATTCACAAACAGCAGAAGAGAAACTAGATGAATGGGAACTTCTAAAAATTAAATTTTTATGTGCTTCTAAAGACTTCTCCAAAAGAGTCAAAAGAGAACCTACAGATTGGGAAAGAATATTTGGCAATGACATATCTGACAGGGACTTGTCTCCAGAATTTATGGAAAACTCCAATACCTCAATAGCAAAAAGACAAATAATCCAATTAAAAAATAGGCAGAATACATGAATAAATACTTCACCAAGGAGGATATTCAGGCAGCGATAAAACATATAAAGAAATGTTCACGATCATTAGCCATTTGAGAGATGAATATCAAAACAACAATGATTGCCATAACATACTACACAAAACAATGTTCCATCTCCTAATTTGGTGAGTAGTGACTGGGATCTTAAAAGCTTGCAAGCTGCCATCTAGATGCAATGATGGGTCTCTCCTCATCCAGACCAAAGAAGAATGAAGAAAACCAAAAATTCATGGAAACAATTAATCCTAGCGACTGGTACACCATCCAATCTGCAGCCTATATGACTATGAGACCAGAAGAACTAGATGGTGCTCAGCTACTACTGTCAACCACTTGGAAGGGGATCTATGCAGGAGATCCTGGGTAGAGAGGGAGAAGAATGTGGAACAAAACTCAAAATCATTTGGAGAAAAAAAAGGGGGGGACCAGATTTGCTGGTCCAATAAAGCCTGGTGGAACTACTGAGACTATGGTCCCTAGCTGCCCTTCATGTCTGGAATTGAACCCATGCCTGTGGCTTCCAGCCAAACAATAGAAAAACATATGAGTTGAACATTTACCTGAGGAAGATACACTCCTTGGAGAGAACAATGATGGGAGACAGAAAGGCTGCTTATGCACCAGGAGACAGCTCAGGGGGCAGGAGTGAATGGAGGGATGAACACAGGGAAGAGGTAACTATCAGGAGGAAGTGGGAGGGGAGATGTTGCATTGTGGCAAATTGTGGTCAATGTCATGAGACAACGTGTATGTGAACTGCTGTAAGGAAAGTGAACTTGCTCTGTAAATTTTCACCCAAATCACAATAAAAA
>NW_006922866.1:71587-78417 GCF_000298275.1 Orycteropus afer afer | reverse complement strand
ATACTATGCAACCCTAAAGAAAAATGTAGAATCTGCAAACATTGTGTAATGTGTATGAACTTGGAGGACTTTATGCTGAGTGAAATAAGTCAATCACAGAAGGACAAATATTGTATTAGTTCATTATTGTAAAAGTCAAGGAAATATTTCTATTTGGAAGGAAATTCTCTTTGTTGGTTACCAGGGGTGGGAGGGGAGGGGAGGTAACACTGTTAAATAGGTGGAAATAAGTATTGATTTGGGTGAAGGGAAGGGCAGTGTACCAAATGTGAGTGATCAACATGGTGACATTGAGGAAGAGGAAGACATAGAGGTACAAGGTAGATACAGACAACAAAGATGAACCCTTTGGCACATACAGCACTGCGTTGTCAGTGAAAGCAAACATGGGTATGTGGGTGGATAGATGGGTGTACAGGCTGAACTATTAGGTATGTCTATGCAGCAGGGACTGTACCCAAAACCATGTATATGGTTGCCAGATAATGGTTCTACAAGTGTATTTGTATGTTCTGTAAGAATTCCCAGGTGTATAGTAAGTTAACAAGGGTCAAGGTTGTAGTCACTTCTCAGTCACAGCCAGCTACCCAGAGGAAGCAAGTACTTGATCCTGTGGGTTTGGGACCCTAGTCTCAGAGGACACCAAGCTCAATTGGCATAACATACTACACAAAACATTGTTTCCACCTCCCACTTTGGTGATCAGTGACCGGGATATTAAAAGCTTGCAAGCAGCCATCTAGATGCAATGATGGGTCTCTCCCAGAGCAAAGAAGAATGAAGAAAATCAAAGATTCATGGCAACAATTAATCCTAGCAACTGGTACACCATGTGATCTGCAGCCTATACATCTATGAGACAAGAATTGGATGGTGCCTGACTACCACTGTCAACCACTCAGAGCAGAATCTGTGTAAGAGATCCTGGATAGAGAGGCAGAAAAATGTGGAACAAAACTCAATATCATTTGGAAAAAAAAGAAAAAAGTGGACCAGGTTTGCTGGTCTGATAGAGCCTGGTGGAAGCACTGAAACTATGGCCCCTAGCTATCCTTCAGGTCTGGAACAGAACCCACACCTGTGGCTTCCAGCCAAACAAAAGACAGACATATGAGTTGAACATTTACCTGAGGTAGGAACACTCTGTGGAGAGAACAATCATGGGAGAAAGTGGGGCTATTTATGCTCAGGGGGCAAGAGTGCATGGAAGGATGGACACAGGGAAGAGGTAACTATCGGGAAGACATGGGAGGGGAGTTGTTGCAGTTGGGTAAATTGTAGTCAATCTCATGAGACAAAGTGTATGTGAACTGCTGTATGGAAAGTGAACTTGCTCTGTAAATTTTCACCCAAATCACAAAAAAAAAAAAAAAAAAAGTACATATATTTATATATAAAATCCATATAGTATGTCTTTTTGGTCCTGGTGACACAATATTCAAAGTGCTCAGCTGCTGACTGTAATGTCAGGGGTTCAAATTCACCAGTGGCTTAATGGAGAAAAGACCTGAAAATCTGCTCTAGGAAAGATTGGTGTAGTGCCTAAGGCATTTGGCTGCTGACCAGAAAGCCAGCAGTTCAAACTCACCAAGCACTCCTCGGAAGGAAGGTTGGGCAATCTACTTTCGTAGTGATATCACCTCAGAAACTCAAGGAGGGGTCACTATGAATGGGATCTGACTCAAAGGCAGTGAGTTTGGTTTTGTTTTAATAATTCTATTTCTAAAAGTAAATAAAGATTAATAAATTAAACAGTTTAATAAATCTTAATTTTATTCTGAATAGCTTGGCATAGTATAGATGACTTAAAATTTCATGATTTATTGTACTGTGTCTTGCAGTATGACACAAGGTAAAGATTCTCTGACATAATGGTGATGGATAGATTTAATAGGTTTTGTTATGTTTTATTTTATGCAAACCATTGCAATTCCAGGAATTAAGTGAAATATATCACACTTTGGAATATTTTTTACACTGAAGCCCTTTAAAAAGCGTATGCTAACATATAAGTAGATACTGGTGTTCTGTGGAGCATTGTTTACCAATATTGTATCTGAGGAATATGGGAATTAAAATAGAAAATAACAAGCAGAATTGTTAAGGGCTAAAAATTAGGTTAGATATTATCTATTCCAGTGTTTCCTAAGTTTCTCCCTACTGCTGCACTCTTCACATGTATAACACACTCCCTTTATAACATGTCTCAATACTCACAGTGATTCTTCAGTGTTCACTTGAATGAGAATCGCTGATTTTACTAACTTTCATTTTACAGAGCCTTAGTCTTTAAGTGACTCACCTAAATTCACATAATAATTTAGTGACAGCTCAGAATGGAGGACAGGTACCTATAATTACAGTTCAGAATTCTTACTACTACACTTGTTTTCCTCCTGTTACTAATCACAAATACTATATAATTTGTTATTGTGAGCTACGTTTAGTAACTTAATTGTTCCTTTATAGTCTCACCAGCAGTGTATAAAGGTCCCAATCTCTCCACATCCTTGCCAGCATTTATTATTTTCTGTCTTGTTAAACTTTGCTATTAATGCAGTAGTGAAATGATATCTCATTGTTGTTTTGATTTATATTTCTCTAATGGATAGTGATTGTGAACATTCATGTGTTTCCTGGCTGCCTGAATATCTTCTTTGGTAAAATGTCTGTTCATGTCCTCAGCTCATTTTTTAATTGGATTATTTTGTCTTTTTAATGTTGAGCCATTGGAGTTTTCTATAAATTTTAGAGATAAGCCCCTTGTCAGATATGTCATTACCATATATTTTGACCCAGTTCATAAGTTCTCTTTAATTCTTTTGGAGAAGTCTTTTGATGAACATAAGAATTTAATTTCTGGATGGTCCCATTTATCTAGTTTATCTGCTGCTGTGTGAGCATTTTGAATTATGCTTGATAGTATATTTATGCCATAAATTAGGGTCCTTAAATTTGCCCATATATTTCTAGATGAACTTTATGATTTTAGGTTTCACATTCATGTCTTTGAGCCATCTGGAGTAAGTTTTTGTGCAGGATGTGAGGTATGAATCTTGTTTAATTTTTCTGCAACTGGATATCCAGTTTTGTCTGCACCACTTGTTAAAAAGACTATCTCTTCCCCATTTAATGGTTTTTGGGTAAATTCTGTTCCACTTGTCTGTGTGCCTTTTGTACCAATACCAGGGTATTTTGACTATATGACTGTAGTTTTGAGATCTGGGAGTGTGAACTCTCCTACTTTGTTCTTCATATTTATAGGACTTTGATTATCCTAGATATTTCCTTTCAATATAAATTTTGTGATTAGTTTTCCCATGTATTTTAAGAATGTTCATGGAATCTGGATTGGGATTACATTGAGTGTATAGATTGCTTTGGGTAGTATAGACATTTCCACAATGTTAAATCTTCTTATCCATGAGCATAGTGTGTTCTTCCATTTATGTAGATCTCTTATAGTCTCTTCAAGTAGTGTTTTGTACTTTTCTTTGTATAGATCTTTTGGGCTCCTAGTGAGATTTATTCCTAAGTATCTTATCTTTTTGATAGCTATTGTAAATGGTAGGAGCTCTGGTAGCATAGTGGCTAAAGCACTTGACTGCTAACAAGAAGGCTGGCGGTTCAAACCCACCAGCCACTCCTTGGAAGGAAGGTTGGGCAATCCTACTTCCGTAGTGATACTGCCTCAGAAACCCAAGGAGGGGTCGCTATGAGTCGGGGCCGACTCGACGGCACATAACAACAACAACAACAACATTGTAAATGGTATTGATTTCCTTATTTCCTTTTCAGAGACCTTTTTTGCTGGTGCACAGGAATCTTTTGTATGTTGATCTTGTATTCTGCCACAATACTAAATCTTTCAATAAGTTCTAATAGTTTTCTTGCTGAATCTCTTGGGTTTTCTATATATAATGTCATATCATTTGCAAATAGGGATAGTTTTACTTCTTGCTTACCAATTTGGATGATTTGATTCCCCTTTCTGGCCTCATTGTCCTGGCTAAGACATACAGTGTTGAAGAGAAGTGATGATATTTGCCTGGTTCCTGTTTGCAGGAAGAATGGTTTCAGTCTCTGTCCATTGAGAATAATGTTGGGTGTTGCTTCACTTTTTCTTATGTTGAGGAACTTCTCTTCTATTCCTAATTTCTGAGAATTTTTTTCAGAAATAGATGTTGGATCTTATCAAATGCCTTTTTCTGAATCTATTGATATGATCATGTATATCTTTTCCTTTATTTCACTTAGGTGATGGGTTACATTTATTGTTTTTCTAATGTTGAACCATTCTTGCATGCCTGGTATGAATCACACTTGTCCATGTTGTATTACTTTTTTGATATGTTGTTAGAGCCTACTAGCTAAGATTTTGTTGTAGATTTTAACATCTATTTTCATGAAGGATATTGGTCTTTAGTTTTCCTTTCTAGTGGTGTCTTTGCCTGGTTTTGGTACCAAGGTTTTGTTTGCTTCATAAATTGAATTTGGGAGGATTCTATCCTTTTCTTTGTTCTGGATTGGTAACAGCTCTTCTCTTAATGACTGTCAGAACACTCCAATGAAACCCTCTGGGCAAGAATTTGTTTTGTTGGTAATTTTTTATGACTTGTTCAATTTCTTCTTTTATTACGGGTCTATTCAAATTTTCTACCTCAGTCTGTGTTAGTTTAGGTACATAATGTGTTTCTATGAAATCTGTCCATTTCTTTTAGGTGTTCAAATTTGTTGGAGTATAGTTCTTCATAGAATCCTGATATTATTCTTTTTATTTCTGTTGTTCTGCTTTGATGTTGCCCTTTTTATTATTTATTTGTGTTACTTGTGGCTTCTCTCTCTTTTTCTTTGTTAAGTTTGCCAGTGGTTTGCCATTTTTATTAATCTTTTCTAAGAACCAACTTCTAGACTTGTTGATTGTTTTCAATTTTCTATTTCATATATTTCTGCTCAAATCTTCATGTCTTTTCTTCTGGTGACTGTAGGTGCTTTTTTTTTTTTTTGCTGTTCTTTTTCTAATTATTGGAGATATTGGGTTAAATGATTGATTTTGGCTTTTTTTTTTTTTTTTTGATGTGTGTATCTATCAATATAAATTGCCTTCTGATCACAGGTTTTGCTGTGTTCCATAGACTTTGGTATGTTGTGTTTTCATTCCCATTTGATTCAAAGAATTTTTTTTATTTCATTTTTTATTTTTCTATCACCCAGTCTTTTTTTAAGAGTTTATTTTATATTCAACGTTATTTGTACATTTAGTTTCACTCCCCATTTACCTTGCCCAACCCTAACCCAGTCTCCTCCCCTCCCTGCCCAGTAACCCTCTCCCTGTGCTCCTCATAGTTATGCACTCCTGTTTGTCCTGCATTTTCTCAGTGTAAATTTTGCCCCTCTGATGTCCCATGGTATTTTGCTCTAAGGGATATATTACCATAGAGTATGTGGGTGCATAATGCTGGGTTGAATGATCTGCATGTACATCTTGTTAACTATTGGGCTGAGAGCCAGTCCCAAGGAGTGAGATTTATTCCAGGCACAGAATGTATTCCAAGGCCATAGTATTGGGAGTCTCATCAGACTCCATCTGACCAGTAATTCTGGTCATTATTGAGTTTTTGGAATTTGTTCCATGTTTTCCCTCCCATGCTATCCAAGGTCTCCAGATTTGATCCTTTTCTCAGTGTTTGGCAACAGTAGCCATGCATCATTTAATTCTGCTCTCGAGGGCGATGGTGTCCTAGGGCTGATTGCTTCCAAATGCCCTTGTTTTTTGTATTTGTCTTTGCTTCCAACACTAGGAGATCATTCACTGCATCTTAGATGGCCACTTGAAAGCTTTTAAGACCCCAGTCACTATTCACCAATGTAGGATGTAGAACAAGGCTTTTATGTATTTTGTTGTGCCAGTTGAGTCTGGTGTCCCCCAGTACTATGGCCCTGAGAGGGTAGATCTATTGAATCTCCCTCCCATAGTGTCTGGGTGTCTGTGAGAGATTACTCTATGTCTGTCTTCTATTGTTTCCATAAGGATTGCAGGTATTTTGTACACTGGTGTCTGTGCAAGATTAGCCTCAGCTGAATCTACCCTTGGTCTAGAGTATACTACTGTTCACTTACCTCCATCCGATCCAGGTGTTTATGTGTTTATCTGTATTGTTGTTGTTGTTATGTGCAGTCAAGTTGGCCCCAACTCATAGCGACCCCTCTTTAGGTTTCCGAGGCAGTATCACTACAAAAGTAGGATTGCCCAACCTTCCTTCTGAAGAGTGGCTGGTGGGTTTGAACTGCCAGCCTTCTGGTTAGCAGTCAAGTGCCTTAGGCATTATGCTACCAGAGATCCTGTGTTTATCTGTAGCCTGGTGTTTTGTGTTAATGATAATGCAGTATTGTGGACACATTTGTTGGTATTAGCACCTGTCATCTATCTCTTATGTGCACATTTTGAATCCTCCCATTTCCTAATGTTATCATGGTGGCAACAGACTCTTTCCATATATTTCTCCCCTTACACATGTCAGTGTGTGGACCCAACTAGCCCGAAATTAATCCTTCCTCTTCCTTCCAGCCACCCCCGCCAGTAACCTACAGAGTGAGTTCTCTTTCCCAAGTAAACCCTTCTTTGTCTCTTTACAGTAATGGGCTCATACACTACTTGTCTTTCTGCAATTGACTTATTTCACTCAACATAATGTCCTTCAGGTTCATCCATGTTGTGAGGAGATTAGCATATCACTCATTGTTCTTTAATGTAGCACAGTACTCCATTGTGTGCATGTACCATAATTTGGTTACCCAATCATCCATTGATGGACATTTAGGTTGTTTCC
>NW_006922866.1:69535-70042 GCF_000298275.1 Orycteropus afer afer | reverse complement strand
GAGGTTACCCTGTGATTTGTAGTTTCTTCCCAAGGATAGAACAGTCCATTCTATCTTGTAGTTGTTTTGACATCCCTACCATCTAGAAGTTCTGTGATGACACAGTTTTTACCCTTTTTTTGGTTTGTAGTTTTTCTCATTTGCCAATTTATGTCCCTGGTTTCCTGTTTACAATTGTGTAGGCTTATTTACTTTTGATACTTCCAGAGTTTGGTTGGTTTCTGGGTTATATCATCATTTGTGTTAATGGTCAGTTATTTTTGACTGTTGTTGCTTCTCTGTCCAAAGGACTCCCTTTAGCATCTCTTGTAAGGTTAGTCTGGTTTTAACAAATTCCCTTAATTTCTGCTTATCTGGAAATCTCCTAATTTCACCATCATATTTGAGGGACAATTTTACTGGGTACGTAATTCTTGGTTGGAAGTGTTTCTCTTTCAGTGTTATATGTATATCATCCCACTGTTTTCTAGCCTGTATGATTTCTACTGAGAAATCCTAGCTTAGTCT
>NW_006922866.1:43946-45518 GCF_000298275.1 Orycteropus afer afer | reverse complement strand
AGTAATGAAAAAATGGGAAAAAGGGAATATAAGAAATGGGAAGGACCAAAAGAAAGAAAAAAAGAAAGGAATCAGGAAAAAGGATGAGGAAAACAAACAAGAAAAAAGAACCAAGGAAGGGATAGAGAAAAATAAATAAACACAAAGAAATGAAGAGAATAAAAAGAATAATTTAAAAACAAGCAAAAAAAAAAAAAACTGTGGAGGATGGAGAACAGCACCCAGGCTCTGTCAGGGCACAGACCAGGTTGGAATTCCTGTGGATCCAGAAGGTGGGTGTTTATGGGGAATGGACACACTTCTGTTCACCAAAAGGTTGGGATTTAAGAGTCAGAAGGAGAATATCACACCTTTCTAGTCATCAACTTCCAGCATGGTTGCCTGTGCTGCTCTGTGCAAGAAGAGCCTATTTTTAGGTCTTAAAGGTCCAGGTCATAACGTCACTTGGATATATTCAAAATGGCCACACTGCTTGGAAATATTCAAAATGGTTGTGCCCTCAGGTGTGTTTGTCTCCTTCTTCAATGTTTTCCTTTCTGATTGTCAGGCACCAGTGCAGTTCTTGCTCCTGCAGTCCTTCATAAACAGAGGTGATTCTTAGGATATTACTGGGATGTAGCTTGCTTGCAAATATCCGAAATGGTTGTACCTTCAGGACAGCCTACAGTCGCCAGCTGTCTGTCTCCCTCTTCATTGTTTTCCTTTCTAATTGTCAGGCACAAGTGCGGTCCTTGCTCATGTAGTTCTTGGTGAGCAGAGTAGATTCTTGGGTTCCTGTCAGAGACATGCTTAAATATTCAAAATGGCTGTGCTCTCAGAATTGCAGGCAGTCTGCAACTCCATTTGTCTTCTTACTTACTGTTTTCATTCAGGTTCTTCTACTACTTAGTGTTTAATCCACTTCTTTACCCTTCCATTCAAAGCTCAGGGTTCTAAGATTATCTTCTGGATCAGATTTAATTGGTTTCTCATTGCTTTATTTCATAGGGTCTTTGTAGCCTGTCTGCTTATTCTGCCATTGTGCTGGAACTCTCCCTGTGGTTTTGTTTCTTATGACAAAATTTCTGTTCTTCAATTTATTATTGCTTTTTTTCTCTCTTTTTATTGTACTATGTGTTAAATTATGTTTATTTGTTGCACTCTAACACTACAATAGTATGAGTATTATTCCTAATTCTTTCATTGACTATGATCCTACAAACCTACAGAAGACCAATGATTAATTGTATTCAGTCTCATTTGATTCTTAAAACTATGAAACTCAGACAAGTCTGTGATTCATTGTTTGGCAATCTGATTATATGATCACATTATTTTTGGATTGATAGAAATTTATCTAATCCACAAATGGTTAGAGATAGATTTAATCATGGAAATTTTTCTTCACAATTCTTAATTTGTACTTTAAGTGCAGATTTAAAGATTTAAAAACTAGTTTACATTATTTTTCTTGTGTTATTTTAAAGATTATTTCATTTTAAATTTAGCATTATTAACCATTAATATACAGATAGTACCTGATTTTTGACATACTTGAGCTACAATGAATCACACTTAGAGCCATCAGTTTGT
>NW_006922866.1:41787-43036 GCF_000298275.1 Orycteropus afer afer | reverse complement strand
AACAACAACAACCATTCTTTTTATTCTATAAATACCAATGTCATGTTAGTTTATCATATTTTTATGCAAATTACATGCATCCTCTCTGTTTGCAATCAGTCCCTACCTCCTGGGAGTTATTTTTGTAAACATGTTATGCTAATTTTTGGTTTTACAACAATATGTAAAATACACACACACACACACACACATATGTCTATATATATCTCTATCTCTATCTATCTATCTACCTATCTATATATATGAAAATATCTCCTGTTGTGGAGGTAGTGGTTGGCAAACAAACATAGAAAAAACATTATTTTCATAGAAATATGGTATTTATTCATTTAGAATTTTTACTCAATTTATTTCTTTAAGAGAGTTGAAGGTGTGATTTAATGGTGTCCAATGTCATCTAAATTCAAGAGAGTGAATGAGAATGTTAGACATTCTCCACCTTTCCAGTTTACCAATTCTGATACCAGCCATTCTTCCCATGGTACTCTCTAATTCTCTGTTGAGTTCAGTAATTCATTGCGATTGCCACACAGAACTTATAGACCATGCTGACAGTTATGATGTCTATTTGGGAAGTAACAGGTTAAAATTCAGTATCTGGATCAAATTGGGAGTAAATGGAATAACTCAGAAGATGGGATATAATGTGTTAGGGCAGCTTTCAACCAAGATAGCTCTCAGATCCTTGTCAACTATGACTAATAACTGGCCATGTTTCTTGGGCCTATTTCCACTGGGCCCAACCGGGCCTGGCCTTTATCCTGCTTAGGAAAGTATGACAACTCTTTTGACTCTCCTGACTAGTGTCCAAAGGCAACCCTCTCTATGTGTAATCCACTTGCATAAAGTATAATTCAAAAGAATAGAGTCACACTATTAGATGTATGTGTTTGGGACCTTTGTTATTCTGTAATTCAATTAAATACACTAATATTTGTAAAATAGTCAAATATAAGTAAAACAACTCAAATAAACTTTACGTAGAGTAAACAATTATCACATGTAATAATATATTTAGCACAAGTCTAGCAACTTGCAACAAGTTGACAATGAAGATCTTACAGGATGTCACAAATTCTGGACCCAACTTTCCAATATGCTGTTTTTAGACACATTGCCTTATAAAAATAAAATGTATGTTGGGGCCATATTCATCACAATAAATCCGTTTACCAAAAAGACAAAAGTAGGGTAGGTTACTGAGTGAGATCATTTAAATTCCAGGTACTACAAAAAAAAAAAAAAAAAA
>NW_006922866.1:38492-39888 GCF_000298275.1 Orycteropus afer afer | reverse complement strand
TAAGTTATCATTATCCCCTATTGATGTTTTAACATCTCTTTCAACTTAAGTTATAAGGGTGTGAATCTTTATCTCTACCATTTCATTACCATATATTTTATAACATAGAATTGTATTACAGGTAGTTTCAGATTCATGATAATTCTGAGTGACAATGAACCATGCTTACAGTATCCGTTATTTATTTATTATATTTTTTTCTTATTTATTTATTTTTCTTATTTATTTATTTTTAATGGTAGCTCTGTTGGCATAGTGCCTAAGGCATATGACTGCTAACCAGAAGACTGACAATTAGAACCTACCAGCCACTCTTCTGGAGGAAGATTTAGCAATGCACTGATATGTACTAAATACTGGTGTTACCATTCTTGGATTCTCACTTGCAGATAATCAATGTCATAATTGACTGTCAAAAAACTGCAACAGAGCAGGCTATGGCCTGGTCTACAATGAATTTGTTGTTGGTATCACAAGTCTTAATGCATAGAAAGTTGAACAACATTCAACTTTAACAACATAGGACGATCAAATTGCTTACATCCTTAAATCCATTACGACTCTGACTTCATTGCTACAATACTGACATTGAGTTCATTGTAGAGCAGAATGTTTCATACTATCAAAAGAAACAGTTGTAGATGTTAAGCTAAATTGTTCAAGTTTCTCACACTGTAACACCTGAACTGATTATATCACCAATAATGAGGAAAAAGGAGAAAAGTTGTCAAAATTCATAAGTGAAAGGATCAGCTGACTTTTCCTAAACTAAATCAGGGCATTCAATTATTTGACAATACTGACTCAATCATTCATCAGTTTGCTAAAGACAGTAGGTGGATTCCAGAAGCAATGAGAGACCATTGGGAAATATCTGAAGGAAAAATTAACACAGAGACAATCCTCACTAATTTTCTGATTAGAAACACCATCTCCATTTTCAGGGATAATCCAGATGATCCACAAGTGAAGTAATTACCACAATTGACAAAATCCCCATGTTGTCCATCTCTTCTTCATTAGCAGAGTAAATCTTTATGATTTATGTATTTTTATGTATGCATCCATTAAAGCATATCTGTAAGTTCATATGTAATATTTCCAACATTCAAAGCAAATAAGTATCAAATTAAAAAAAAAAAAATAACTTGTAAAATAAAAAGCAATAGTAATGAAACCTAAAAAAAGGAAAAAAAGAGGTATCTGACATATAAAAACCAACTTCCAATGGAGTTGTTGCAACAGAAACACATCCTAATTGGGGAACTACAATGATATGCTTTCAAAATTATTTCCTAAGTTGGGTCTCAAAGTTATATTCTTAAGACTTCTTAATTTCATTTTTCCTGACTACTAAAATATGAATTCAAACAAAGCAATATGTTCAAATCAATAA
>NW_006922866.1:32082-36822 GCF_000298275.1 Orycteropus afer afer | reverse complement strand
TTGTATCACTGGTATCTGTGCAAAATTAGCCTCAGCTGAATCTATCCTTGCTCTAGAGCATAAAGCGATTCACTGACCCCCCATCTGATCTTCTCAGATGTTTATGTGTGTATCTGTAGCCTGGCGTTTGGTGTTAATGGTAATGCAGTATTGTGGATATACTGGTATTTGTCTCTGTCGTCTATATTTTATGTGCACAAGTTGGTGTCCTCCGTTTCTCTAATGTTATCATGGTGGTCACAGACTCTTTCTATATCATCCCTCCCCTTGCCCCCTCAGCTTGTTGCCCCAACTAGCCTGAAATTAATCCCTCCCCTAGCCTCCCAACCCCAGTAACCTACAAAGTGAGTTCCCTTCCTTAAGCAAACCCTTCTTTGTCTTGTTACAGTAAGGGGCTCCTACAATATTTGCCCTTCTGTGACTGACTTATTTGACTCAGCATAATGTCTTCAAGGTATATCCACATTGTGAGATGATTCACATATCCTTCATTGTTCTTTAATATAGCATAGCATTCCATTGTGTGAATGTACCATAATTTGATTATCCATTCATCTGTTGATGGGCATTTAGGTTATTTCCATCTCTTTGCTATAGTGAATTGTGCTGTGATGAACATAGGTATACATATATCTGTTCATGTTCTGCCTCTCACCTCTTTAAGATACATCCCCAGTAATGGAATATCTGGGCCAAATGGTATTTCTACTTTCAGTTTTTTAAGGAAACACCATACCATTTGCCACAATGGTTGTACCATTTTACAATCCCATTAACAGTAAACAAGGGGTCAAATCTCTTCACAACCTCACCAGCATTTGTTATTTTCTGTCCTGTTTAAACTTTACTATTCTTGCTGGGGTGAGATGATATCTCATCGTTGTTTTGATTTGCATCTCTCTAATGACTAAAGATTGTGAGCAATTCCTCATGTGTTTGTTGCCTGATGTCTTATTTCTTGACTACTGTTTCCATGGGTGTGGATTGTGGATCCAAGTAATATTAAATCTTTGACAACTTCAATCTTTTCTCCATTTATTGTGATGTTGCTTATTGGTCCAGTTGTGAGGATTTTTTTTTTATTTATTTTGATGTGCAATCCATACTGTAGACTGTAGTCTTTAATCTTCATCAGTAAGTTCTTTAAGTCATCTTCACTTTCAGCAAGCAAGATTGTGTCATCTGCATATCTCAGGTTGTTACTGAATCTTCCTGAAATCCTGAAGGCAAGTTTTTCTTCATAGAGTCTAGTGTCTTGAATTATTTGCCAGCATACAGGTTGAATAAGTTTGGTGAAAGGATAAAACCCTGATGCACTCCTTTCCTGATTTTAAACCATGCTGTGTCCCCTTGTTTTGTTCAAACAACAGCCTCCTGTTCTGTGTATAGATTCCTCATGAGCAAAATCAAGTGCTCTGTAATTTCTATTCTTCACAATGTTATCCATAATTTCTTGTTATCCACAGTCAATAAAACACAAGTAAATATCTTTCTGGTATTCTTTGCTTTCAGCCAAGATCCCTCTGACATCAGCAATGATATTTCTCATTCCACATCCTGTTCTGAATCCAGCTTACATTTCTGGAAGTTCCTTGTCAATATACTGCTGTGATTATTTCTGAATTCTCTTCAGTAAGATTTTATTTGCATGTGATATTAATGTTAATTAATGAGTGTTCGATAACTTCCATATTCTGTTGGATCTCCTTTCTTTGGAATGGTTACAAATATGGTTATCTTCCGGTCAGTTGGCCAGGAAGATGTCTTTCAAATTACTTGGCATAGATGAGTAAGTGCCTTTAGCAGGACATCGACTTGTTGAAACAACTCAATAGTTATTCCATCAATTCCTGGAGACTTGTTATTCATCAATTCCTTTAGTGCAGTCTCAACTTCTTCCTTCAATATCATTGGTTTGTGATCATCTGCCACCTCATAAAATAGTTGAACATTGACCATTTATTTCTGATATGGTGACTCTGTGTATTCCTTCCATATCATGATGCTTCCCGTATCATTCAATATTTACCCATAGAGACCAGGTTTGCTGGGCTGATAGAGCCTGGTAGAAGCACTGAGATTATGGCACCTAGCTGCCCTTAAGGTGTGGAATTGAACCCACACCTGTGACTTGCAATCAAACAAAAGACAAGCATATGAGTTGAACATTTGCCTGAGGTAGATACACTCTTTAAAGAGAACAATCATGGGATAAAGAAGGGCTGTTTATTCACTGTGAGACAGCTCAGGGGGCAGAAGTACATGGACAGAGGGAAGAGGTAACTATAAGGAGGAAGTGAGAGGTAAGCTGTTGCATCAGGGTAAATTGTAGTTAATGTCATGAGAGAAAGTGTATGTGAACTGCTGTATGGGAAGTGAATTTACTCTGTAAATTTTCGCCCACATCACAATTAAAAAAAAAAAAAAAAATTGCCCATAGAATCCTTCAATATTGCAACTCAAAGCTTTATTTTTTTCTTCATTTCTTCCAGCTTAAGAAATGCTGAGCATATTCTTCCTTTTTTTTTTTTTTCTAACTCTAGGTCTTTGCACATTTCATTATTAATTGACTTTGTCTTCTCAAACTGCTCTTTAAAATCTTCTGTTCTGCTCTTTTATCTTGTCATTTCTTCCATTTACTTTAGCTACTCTCCATTAGAGACCAAGTTTCAGAGCCTTTTCTGACACTCATTTTGGTATTCTTTTCCTGTCTTTTTAATGACCTTTTGCTTCTTCATGGATGCTGTTCTTGATGTCATCCCACAACTCATCTGGTTTTCATCACTGGTGTTCAATGCATCAAATCTATTTTTTAGATGGTCTTTCAATTCTGGTGGGATATAATCAAGGTCATATTTTGGTTCTCATGCACTTGTTTTAATTTTCTTCTGCTTCAACTTGAACTTGCATATGAACAATTGATGGTCTGTTCCTGTCAGTTCCTGGCCTTGTTTTCACTGAAGATATATTAAGCTTCTCCATAGCCTCTTTCCATTGATATAATAGATCTGATTTATATGTATTCCATCTGGTGAGGTACACATGTATAGCCACCATTTATATTGTTGAAAAAAGTTATTTGCAATAAATAATTCATTGGTCCTGCAAAATTCTGTCATGCAAACTCCAGCATCATTTCTATCACCAAGGCCATGTTTTCCAACTACCAATGATTCTTCTTTGTTTCCAACTTTTGCATTCCAGTCACCAGCAACCACCAATATATCTTGATTGCATGTTTTGTCAATTTTAGACTGTAAAATTTGATAAAATCTTCAGATTCTTCACCATTGGCTTTAGTGGTTGGTGCATAAATTTGAAGAATAGTAGTATTAGCTGGTTTTCCTAATGAAGAATAAGGAATACTATCTTATCACTGACAGCATTGTATTTCAGGACAGATCTTGAAATGTTCTTTGTGATGATGAATGTGATGATGAATGTGATGTCATTCCTCTTAAGTTTGTCATCTTGGCATAGTAGATCATGAATGTCTGAGTCAAAATGGCCAATACCAGACCATTTCATCTCACTAATGCTAAGGATACTGATTTACATGTGTTCAATTTTATTTTTAACAACTTACTTCATACATTCCAAATTTTTTTTAACAGATGTTTCCAGTTGTTTCTTCCCATTTTGAGTTGTGCCTCTAAGCAAGTGAAGGTCCTGAAAGCTTTGCTCCATCCATGCCATTAAAGTCAACTCTACTTTGAGGAGGCAGCTCTTCCCCAGCCACATTTTGAGTTTCTTCTGACCTGAGTGGCTCATCTTCTGGCACTATGTCAGTCAATGTTTCATGGCTATTCATAAAGTTTTCCAGTAATATATCAGAAAGTGTTTCACTGCTATTCATAATGTTTTCATTTTTTGAGAAGTAATGGCTCTTTCTTTTCCCCCAGTCTGTCTTAGTCTGGAAGCTCTGTTGAAACATGTCCACCATGGGTAACCCTGTTGGTATTTGAAATACTAGTGGCATAGCCCATCCAGCCTCACACAGGCCACCACAGTACGATAAACTGACATGTGAACAGTGTCTTCAAAGTCTAAGTTTAATTATTAAACCTACTATTTATGAAATAGAGTAAAATCCTCTGGAGTTATCAAGATTAGTTGCCGTAGATTTTGAAGATCACAAAGGAAGATCTAAGCAATGTTTTTCTTTTCCCTTCCTTCTTCCTTCTCTTTTTGACTTCCTCCCTGCCTCCCTGTCTTACTTTCTTTCTTCCTTCTTTCTTTCTCTCTCTCTTTATTTCTCTTTCTCTCTCCCTCACTCCTGTCCTTTCATTTTCAAAAAGATCTTTCTCCATGTAAAATATTGCATTCACTATGTATGAAAACTGGTAGAAATATGAGAAGTGTCAAATATGTGTACAGTATGTTCTATCATTTTCCTTTCCCATTTTTGTTAATGTACTCAAAATAGTAAGTGTAACTTATGTGTATTTCATGAGCTATGGTGGTACTGCTGTCAAGACATTCAGTTGCTAAATCAAAGGTCATTTGATTTGGAACCCTCCAAAGAATAAATATGAAGCATGCCCCATAGGGTTTCCAAACTGTAAATCTTTATGGAAGCAGATTGCCACATCTTTCCCTGTGGAGCAACTGGTGGATTCCAACTGCCAAGCTTTTGGTTATGCTTGGCACTTTATGGTTTATGCTTTAACCACTACTTTACCAGAGATCTCTGGAGATCTGTCTCTATGTCTACCTCTACCTCTACCTCTACCTCTAACA
>NW_006922866.1:28881-29881 GCF_000298275.1 Orycteropus afer afer | reverse complement strand
ACTAGGTAACCAGAACAGCATCTGACTACTAACCAGAAGGTTGGTGGTTCAAATCCACCAGCCACTCTGTGGAAGGAAGACTGAGCAACCTACTTCTGTAAAGATTTACTGCCTTGGAACTCCAAAGTAGCCTCTATGAGTGAAAACTGACTCAATATCAGTGAGGTTTTTCTTTTTATTTTTTTGTATAGAACTATATATACTTCAGAAGTACATGTATACAGAATTTTTGTCCATTGTTATTAATTAGTTTATTCAAAATTAAAGTGTTATTTTTTTTCTTTAATGAGAACTGATTATCAAATGTATTCACTATAATCAAAATTTACAAAATATTTAATTTGAATTTTTATCTCAGAAAAATATTTCTCGAAGTATTTAACTCTGGAAATTTTGTAACTTAGCTGCTTTTCCTATATTTTTTTTTACATTTCAAATAGTATTACACCACTCATTAATGAAGATTCTAATGAATATGTTCAATCCTTATATTACTTGATGAGTTAATGAAGTCTGACATTTATTTGCATTTCCTCCTGTTGCTGTTGTTAGGTGCCTTCTGGTTGATTTTGACTCATAGTAAACCTATAGACAATAGAATTAAACATTGCCTTGTCTTGTGCTTTTCTCATAGTTCTTGCTATGTTTGAGTCTATTAGAGTCACTGTATCAATCCATCATGTTGAGGTCTCCTTCTCTTTTACTGAGCCTCTATATTGCTAAGCATAATGTTCTTCTGCAGCAACTAACTTGTCCCTCCTGATAATATGTCCAAACTAAACGAGGTGAGGTCTCTCCATCTTAGCTTCTATGGAACATTCTGACTGTATTTAAACACAGATATGCTCAATTTTATGACAGTCCATTGGCTCTGGTAGCATAGTGACTAAGACACTTGAGTGTTAACCACAAGGCTGGCGGTTCAAACCCACCAGCCACTCCTAGGAAGGAAGATGGGGCAATATACTTCCATAATGATACTGCTTCAGAAACCCAAGCA
>NW_006922866.1:26512-27421 GCF_000298275.1 Orycteropus afer afer | reverse complement strand
GAACACATGTTCCCCTTGTTCTTTTCACATCACGATATTTTAATATTATTTTATTTTCCTCTTCTTTAAATTCACCTTATCAGTCTGATTTATTTTTGCTTTCTCTGTTCTTCCCCTAACTGATTATATTTCTCAAGTTTACATCAGAATTACTTATCTGTCCTTAGTAGAATAACCCAAGGCCTTCATCCACAACTTTGAGTCATGTGTTATCTGTATGTGAAATTAAGACCCATTCCAGACCTTTGGACTCTTAACCAATAGGCTGCTGGACATGTATTAGTATTTCATACTGAACTAGTCCCCAATTAAACCAGTTACCCTCAATCCACACTTTTTACTGCCTTTTCTGCTACAACAAATGGCAGCGATTCTTATTCTGTTGCCTAATCCATCATTCTAACCTCTCTCTTCACATGCAGTCAAATTGCAATTAAGGTAGATTGTATCTTCTTAGTGTCCACTGAATCCTTTATTCTTGTTGGTATCTCTACTGGTGCTGTACTAGGTCAGAATATCTCCAATCCTCACTTCAATTTTATTAAAAAAAAAAAAAAAAAGTCACCTACAGATTTCCCTCTTTCTCATTCACATTGGACCTGGAGTTACTTCAAAAATAATGCTATCAGATCATTTTCTTTTTTCTGCTAAATCATTTCCACTGATCTCAAGATAAATTTGAATACCCTCAAGAAGGCTTACAATATTCTCCATGACCAGGCTTGCTTTCTGTTCCCTAATTTGACAATAGTCTTATTCTCATTTCAATAAATATAAGGCTTCAAATAGGAACTGTTATAGGGGCCCAAACTAAGAAAAATAATGAAGTTTTCTAGTGATCAGGATCTATTCAGGCACAGAGAAATTAAAAATTGTTTTCACTGAAATAAGAAAACATAGCTGGAGTTA
>NW_006922866.1:22094-23572 GCF_000298275.1 Orycteropus afer afer | reverse complement strand
AAATAAATAATAATAATAAAAGAAAAAATATCCCTTAGAAACATAGATACATAATTTCTTCAATTTTATTGAATTAAATCCAACAATATTTGAAAAGAATAATATATCATGAAGTTGTGGCATCTCTCTTGGTATTCAGGCTGATTCAACTCAACATTTGAAAAGGAATCAAAGATTTTTTTTTTTTTTTTCCACATATCATATATATTTTTTAAATGTCTGAATTGTTAGGTCAATTTTGTAAAGAAGTATAAGGCAAGGGGGATATACTGGCATAGATTAAAATGTGTGAGAGCCACAGCAGTAAAAAGAATGTTATAATGACAAATAATAAACAGATTTTCCAGTAGAGTGAAAAGCAGAGCTTGGGGTCAGATCCTGACCACATGAATCCCTGATAATGTGACATAGGATACACGAGATGAGAACTGACTGCTTGCTAAATAGGATAAGGAAAGTTAGTTTACCAGAAGGAAAATCATCTTGATTGCTATATAACATCATATTTAATTTTGGACCACAAATGGATAAAAATGTACATATAAAAGGGAGAGTAAAATATCTTTTAGTCTGTGAGATTGGAAAATATTTTTAAACAAAATTTAATATAAAAAAAACTTTATAGAGAAAACTGAATAGCACTTATCTATATTACTATTTATCATTCTTCTTTAGTCATGGGTCATTTTAGTTCTGAAACCCAAATTGGATGTTAGAAGAAACTCTGACACTTACTATTGAATATAGAGTAATATGATGGTTAAGCGCTAAGGTAGTGTGTCAACTTGGTTGGGCCATGTTTCTTAGTATTTCAGTAGTTATGATGTAGTTTTGTCCTTCTGTAATAATGCCATCATTCTCCATGATGAGATTTGGTATAATGTAATTGCTTCCCTGGTGAGATTGACTATAAGCAGTTTATCAGTCCAAAGAGGATTTCCTCATGGGTATGGGCTGCATCCAGTAAATTTGGATGTTTTGGCAAAGCTTCCTGGCATTTTGAACCAGCTGTATCCTACATCTGTCTCCTTATCCTCTTACCTCTGATTCTTCAGACTTCGACCACTGGCTGACCCTATTGCCTGCTAATCTTGAGGTTCTTTAACCACCACAGCCTGTGAGCCAGCAGCTTGCCATCATATATTCCAATCTTAGATTCATCAGTCTCTGCAGCTAGTTGCTACCATCCGACCTGCTGATCTTGAGTTCATCAGCTCTTGCAACTACTTGAGTCAGGAGAAACCTCCAGTCTGACCTATAGTCATGGGAATTGCTAGTCTATACAATTGTGTATGCCATTTTCTTTAGATAAATTTCTCTATATGTACACATATATAAGCTTCAATAGAAGTATATTTCCTCTCCAGAAGAAATGACAAAGTAAAAAAGCTGAACAGAAGGTATTAACATCACCTTGAGAAGACAAAGTATTATAGTGAAATGTTCAAAGAGCTTGCATTAGAAAACCAAAAGGGGAG
>NW_006922866.1:17707-18539 GCF_000298275.1 Orycteropus afer afer | reverse complement strand
GCTACAATACATAAGAGATGACTGCAAATCCATGAGAAAAAATAAAGAAAAACAAAATTAAAATGAAGTTGTAGTATGGGAGTTAAACATATACTGTTTCGTACACATACACACACACACTCTCAAATACACACACTCACAAACACACACACACAATCATGGATGTTGGCAACTAAAATTAAAAAAAAAAATCAAATCACTTAAAAAATCTCATATCCAACTATTTTACAATATAAATATGACAAAGGTAATAAAACGTCAGTAGTGAGTTGTAAACTGGTTTAAGACTAACTGACTTACATGGTTTTAAGTTTGGTCTTTAACTAATCAGGAGGTAAATAAAGATTTTTTTTGGGGGGGCAGGGGAAAGGACATTCCAATTGTGATCTATGACATATATATGTATGTGTTTCCACCACTTGCTGTCATTTTGGCATACTGTGGTCGCTTGTGTGTTTCTGTGAATTGAAGGCTATGCCATCATTATTTCAAATAGCAGCATGGTCACCCTGGTGGACAGGTTCAGTGCAACTTTCAGACTAAGACAGACTCAAAAGAAGGAAGGGGCTATCCTACCTCTCAAAGAATCAGCCAGTGAAAACCTTATAGATAGCATTGACACACTATCTGATTTATTAATGGAAAACTTCATGAAGAATTCTGAAATATAGTCAGATACAGTGCTGGAAGATGAGCCCTTCAGATAGGAAGGCACTCAAAATATGACTGGAAAGAGCTGCCTCCTTAAAGTAAGGTAGATATTAATAATGTGGATGAAGTAAAGCTTTTGGGACCTCCACTTGCTGATGTGACATGACTCAAAATGTGGGGA
>NW_006922866.1:15282-17607 GCF_000298275.1 Orycteropus afer afer | reverse complement strand
GATGAGCCCTTCAGATAGGAAGGCACTCAAAATATGACTGGAAAGAGCTGCCTCCTTAAAGTAAGGTAGATATTAATAATGTGGATGAAGTAAAGCTTTTGGGACCTCCACTTGCTGATGTGACATGACTCAAAATGTGGGGATATAGCTGCAAACATTCATTAATAATTGGAGTATGGAATGTATGAAGTATGAATTTAGGGAAGTTGGAAGTTGTCAAAATGAAATGGAATGCATAAAGGTTGATATCCTAGATATTAGTGAGCTGAAATGGACTGGTTTGGGCCATTTTGAATCAATCCACCATATGATCTACTATGCCATATGCAGCATATGGCATATGTTCTCCCCCCATCTGGAGGAATGATGAGTGAAGAAAATCAAAGTTTCAAACAAGTAATTCACCCAAAGGATGAATGGACCATGTGAACCACAGCCTGTATTATCCTAGGATGTGAAGAACTTGATGATGTCCAGCTACCATTACCGACCCTCTGATCAGGACCACAGAAGTTCTTAGACAGAATGGGAGAAATATGTGCAACAAAACTGAAAATCATAAAAGAAAAGACCACACTTGTCGGATAGATAAGTAAATTGAAAAAGAATGTGTGGTATTAATTCTCACAAGAAATATTTCAGGATCTATGCTGAAGTACAATGCTGTTAGTGATAGGATAATATCAATATGCCTACAAGGAAGACCAGTTAATACTACTATTATTCAAATCTACGCACCAACCACCAAAGCCAAAGATGAGGAAATTGAAGATTTCTACCAACTATTGCAGTCTGAAATTGACAGAACATGCAATCAAGATGTATTGATTATTACTGGTGATTGGAATGCAAAGGTTGGAAGTAAATGTAAAACTTTATCAAGGATCTCCTATAACAATTTCTTTCCAAGTGGTTGACAGTGGTAGCTGGGCACCATGTAGTTTTTCTGGTTTTAGGATCATGTAGTCTGAGGTTCTCATGGTCCACTAGTACTTTAGACTAATTATTTTCATGCATCTTTAGTTTTCTTCATTCTTCTTTGATCTGGACAAGGAGAGACCAATTGCTGCATTTAGATGGCCACTTGCAAGCTTCTAAGACCTCAGTCTCTACTCTCCAAAGTAAGATGTCGACTGCCGTTGAGTTGGTTCCAACTCATTGCAACTCCTATTTGGGTTCCCAAGGTGATGTCTCTTTGGAACTAGATTGCCCAGTCTTCCTTCTAAGGAGTGGCTAGAGGGTTTGGACCACCAGAGTTCTGGTTAGCAGTCAAATGCCTTAGGCATTATGCCACCGGAGCTCCTAAAAGTAGGAGGCAGAACAATGTTGTTGTGTATGTATTATGCTATGCCAATTGTGCTTGATGTTCCCCATGACCATGTCCTAAGCCCACTGGTCAAACAACTTAGTCCCTCAGAGTGGTTGGCTTTGGCTAAGAAGTTATCATAACTATGCCCTCTTTTAGTTCTATTTATATGGACATTTTTACAGCACATACAAGTATACATGTAGAAATATTGTCTGCCAAACTTATACGTGGTCATGGGTATATTTCCTTTTGCCTAGACATATCTGATCATTCAGCCTGTCTACCTATGCATCTACTTGTAATATTTGTTATTGCCTGCTGATAATGCAATATTGTATAAGTAAAAGTGTTTATCTTTGTTGTCTGTACCTCTTGTGAATCTCTCTGTGTCTTCCTTTTCCTTAATGTTATTGTGTTGGTCACTTGGTTTTGGTATATTGCCTTTCCCTTCAACCAAAGCTGTTTCCTCCAATCCTCCAGCATATGCTGCATTCTTCCTCATATCATTCAGTTTCTCAGATTATTGTTTCAGTAAACAGATTGAGTAAGTAAAGTGAAAAGATACAAAGCTGCTGCACATTTTCTTTCCAATTTTAAACTATACAAACAGCTTTTTGTCCTGTTCTAACAACTGTCCCATGTTTAATATTGTGGTTCTGCCTGAGCACAATGAAGTGTTATAGGATTTCTACTGTTCATACTATCAACCACAATTTGATATAATCCAAAGTCAAATGTCTTCGCATAGTCAATAAAACACAGGTCAACATCTTTCTAGTATTCCCTACTTTCAGCCAACATTAATCTGACATTAGTAATGATATCTCTAATTCCATGTCTGCTTCTGTATACAATTTGAATTCCTAGAAGATTCCTGTTCATGTGATACAGAATCAATGTTTGAGTTATTTTTCTAGCATGAGACAGTTTGTAAGCATTGGATTGTTTGTATCTTGCCAATGTGTTAATATTTTCCATAAGTTTTAAATTTTATTCCTTTATCTGATACATCACTG
>NW_006922866.1:8025-9382 GCF_000298275.1 Orycteropus afer afer | reverse complement strand
AATTTTCAGGTGAAGTGAGGGGAGGGAACAAAACATAAGTGGTCTTTAGGCCCTGAGAAAATGCTCCAATTTTGTAAGTAGGGTGATATGAAATCAGTGAAGAACTATAGACACAGTAGTAGTGATCTGATCAGACTTGGCTATTTCATGAAGAATTGAATTGGGGTGTGTGGATAAACTGGAAGCCTTAAGAATTTTTGGTGGTGTGATTTTCCAAGGTGCCAGAATTGGAGCTAGTAAGAAGTTGCTAGAATTGGAGTACAGGATGAAATTTCAGCTGCCAGAAATAGTTAATAGTAGGAAACAGAACTGTGAGAAAGAAGAATTCACTAATTATATATATATATATTTTTTTTTCTTTTTTTAATTAACTGATTGTGTGATTGATGTTTCCATTTTAAAATTGTGTAAAAATAGATAATGATAAAATTTGTATGGTTGAAAATATGTTTTGCTTAGGATGGTTTGAGTTAGAAATATATTTCTTCTTCATTAACGTTAGTATGAATTAATGTTGATATTTATATTAACATAGATACTCTGCTGATTATTTGAGTCTAGAGCTCAGGAGAAGTATTTTGACCTGGGAATATTGGTTTTAAAAGTTTCTGTGCATAGATGGATTTTAAAACATAGATAACTTAGGGACATCGCATAAACAAAGAAGAATACCACAATCTGAATGATCAGATTAGAGTTAAGGAAAAAGGCAGAAAGAAAGCATTTAAGAATTGGATGATGAGATAAGAGAAAGAACAAGAGAATGATGTACTGGAAAGAGTGTCGTTTTCTAAACTGATCAGGTGATTTAATAATGAAAGTCTTGGAAAACAAAGTCAATTAAATTGAATGTTTAAAATTGGCTAATATATATGCAAGATGGAGAAAGTTATTGACTGTAACAAGAACAAATGCTGCAGTGCAACAACAATAAACTTTGAAAGAACAGGGAAAGAGAAATGGAGACATTCAGTACAGAAACAATTTCGAGATTTGCACTAAAGAGCAGTCCAGAAATGTTCTAGGATCTAAAGAGATATATTAAATCTAGATACTGGATTGAAAAAAAAAAATTATGATTGTTGCTTTATATGCATATGTATTTTAATTCATACAAGTAAAAAAATATTGTGAAAAAAATATGTTCTTGATTTCAATTCCTTTGAAAAAAAAAAATAAGCTAAAAGTAGAACACAATAAAAGGTCCAGTTAGAATGGGAGAAAATGTAGAATATAATTCAAAATCATTTAAAAAAAAGATTACTGTATTGATACAGTAAAGGAAGCCCCAAGACTATCACCCTAGACATCCATTTAAGCTGGAATGGAAGCCTCTGAAAGGTCAACTCTCATCCAA
>NW_006922866.1:4612-5255 GCF_000298275.1 Orycteropus afer afer | reverse complement strand
TTGGATTACTGATTTTTTTGGTATTGAGCTGTTGATATCTTCTATAAATTCTAGAGATAAGTCTCTTGTCAGATATGTCATTTTCAAATATTTTTCCCAGTAGGTAGGTTCTCTTTTTACTCTTTTGGAGAAGTCTTTTGATATGTACAAGAATTTAAATTTTAGAAGGTTCCATCTATGTAGTTTATCTTCTGCTGTTTGTGCATATTGGGTTATGCCATAAATTAGGACCCCTGGTTTTGCTCGTATTTTATCTTTAGTGAACTTTATAGTTTTTGATTTTACATTTATGTCATTGATCCATCTTGAGTTATAGTATGGACCTTGCTTCATATTTCTGCAAATGGATAGATATCCAGTTTTGAAAGCACCATGTGTTAAAAAAAAATATATATTTTTTGATTTTACATTTATGTCATTGATCCATCTTGAGTTATAGTATTGACCTTGCTTCATATTTCTGCAAATGGATAGATATCCAGTTTTGAAAGCACCATGTGTTAAAAAAAAATATATATATATATCTATCTCACTGAATGAGTTTCAGCCATTTGTCAAAGATCAGCTGTCCATAGCAAGATGGATATATTTCTGGATTCTCAATTCTATACCACTGGTCTATATATCTGTCTATATATCTGTC
>NW_006922866.1:2274-3709 GCF_000298275.1 Orycteropus afer afer | reverse complement strand
ATGAAATACTTAACAACTTCTATCTTCTCTCCATTTATCATGATGCTGCTTATTGGTCCAGTTGTGATGATTCTCACTTTCTTTACATTGAGAAGCAATCCATATCCCAGACTGTGGTCTTTTATCTTCATCAGTAAGTGCTTCAAGTCATTTTCATTTTTTAGCAAGCAAGGTTGTATTGTTTGCATATCACAGGTTGTTAAGACAATCCTGATGCCATGTTCTTCTTCATATAGTCTAGCTTCTTGAATTATTTGCTCAGCATACAGACCGAATAAGTATGGCAAAAAATACAACCCTAACACACTCCCTTCCTGATTTTAAACCATACAGTATCCCCTTGTTCTGTCCAAAGAACAGCCACAAGGTCTGTATACAGGTTCCTCATGAGTACAAGTAAGTGTTCTGGAATTCCAATTCTTCTCAATGTTATCCATAATCTGTTATCATTCACACAGCCTTTACATACACAATAAAATACAAGTGAACATCTTTCTGGAATTCTTTGCGTTCAGTCAAGATCCATCTGACATCAACAATGGCATCCCTCTTTCCACATCCTCTTCAGAATCCAGCTTGCATTTCTGGAAGTCCCTTGTCAATATACTGCTGCAAACTTTTTTGAGTTATCTTAAGCAAAATTTTACTTGCATGTGATAGTAATAATACTGTTTGATAATTTCCACATTCTGTGGGATCACCTCTCTTTGGAATGAGTACAAATATGGATCTTTTCCAGTCAGTTGCCATGTAGCGCTCTTCCAAACATTTTGGCATAGACAAGTAAGTACCTCCACCACATTATACATTTATTGAAACAACTCATTGGGTATCCCATCAATTCCTGGCACTTTGTTTTTCACAAACTCCTTTAGTGCAGCTTTGACTTATTCCTTTAGTACCATTGGTTGTTGATCATATGCAACTTCCTGAAATGGATGAATGTTGACCAATTCTTTTTGGTACAGTGACTGTGTAATCCTTACATTTTCTTTTAGTGTTTCCTGCATCATTCAACATTTTGCTCATAGAATCATTCAATATTGCAATTCGAGCCTTGACCTTTTTCTTCAGTTCTTTCAGCTTGAGAAATTCTGAATGTTTTCTTCTCTTTTGGTTTTCTAACTCCAGGACTTTGCACATTTCATTATAATAATTGACATTGTCTTCTTGAGCTGCTCTTTGAAATATTCTGTTCAGTTGTTTTATCTCATCATTTCTTCCAGTTGTTTTAGCTACTCTCCATTCAAGAGCAAGTTTCAGAGTCCCTAGTAAGATTTGTTCTAAATATTTTATCTTTTTTGTAGATACTATAAATGGTCACGAACGATGGGAGCTCTGAGAGCATAGTGCCTAAGGCACTTGACTGCTGACCAGAAGGCTGGTGGTTCAAACCCATCAGCCACTCCTCGGAAGGAAGGTTGGGCAATCTACT
>NW_006922866.1:0-1184 GCF_000298275.1 Orycteropus afer afer | reverse complement strand
GGTACTGTTCTTTGTAGTATTCTGTTATCATCCTTTCTATTTCACTTGGTTCTTTTGTGATATCATTCATGTTATTTGTATCTTCTTTTTCTTTTCCTTGGGTAAATTTGCCAGTTACTGGTCAATTTTGTTAACATTTTCGAAGAACCAGCTTGTAGTCTTGTTGAGTTTTTCTATTACTTTTTGTTTTCTGCTTTGTTTATTTCTGGTCTGTTCTTTATTATTGCCCTTCTTCTGGAGACTATAAGTTTCTTTTGTTGTGCTTTTACTTATTATTGGTGTTCTTGGGTTAAGGTGTTGATTTTAGTTTTCTCCTTTTTTGATGTGTGTATCAATTACTATAGACTGACCTCTGAATGCTGCTTTCACTGTGTCTCAAAGTTTTGGGTATGTTGTTCTTTCATTCTCATTTGTACTTTTTTAATTTCACACTTTGTTTCTTTTTGGATACGGTGGTTTTTGAGCAATATGTTATTTTCCTTCCATGTATTTGTTTTATTTTCTCTGGTTGTCCTATTTTTGATTTCTAATTTTATAGTTTTGTGATCTGAGAAGATGCTTTGTAGTATTTCACTGTTTTTAAGCTTATTGGGGCTTGATTTGTGGCCTAACATATAGTCTATCCTATGCAATGATCCATGTGCATTGGGAAAGAATGTATACTGTGTTTTTGTTGGGGTGGAGTATTCTGTATACGTCTGTGAAGTCAAGTTGTTGATTACATTGTTGAGATCTTCTGTATCTTTGTTTTGTTTTTTCTAGATTGTCTGCCATTATCAAAATTGCTGTGTTACAGTCTCCTACTACTCTTGTCTATTTTTCCTTTTATTTCAGTTAATGTTTGCTTTATGCATTTTGGAGTTTTGCATTGGGTGCATAGATATTTATTGTGGCTATGTCCTCTTGGTCTATTGACCTTTTAAACATCTTATAATACCCTTTATTTTCCCTTATGATGGATACTGTCTTGAAGTCTTCATCAGAAAGGAATTTTGCCATGTATGCTCTTTATCGTTTTCATTAGCTTGATATATTTTCTTTTCTATCCCTTTATTTATACCAGGAACTCTGGTACTATAGTGGCTAAAGCACTTGACTGCTAACCAGAAGGCTAGCGGTTCAAACCCACCAGCCACTTCTCGGAAGGAAGGTTGGGCAATCCTACTTCCATAGTGATACTGCCT
>NW_006922865.1:162009-162920 GCF_000298275.1 Orycteropus afer afer | reverse complement strand
TAGGATCCACATAATCGAATGCCTCTGCATAGTCAATAAAACACAAGTTAACATCTTTCTGGTATTCTTTGCTTTGAGCCAAGATCCATCTCTGACGTATGCTATTATATACCTTGCTCCAAGTCCCCGTCTGAATCCAGCTTCCATTTCTAGAAGTTTTCTGTCAATATATTGCTGCAACCATTTTTGAATTATCTTCAGTAAGATTTTACTTGCTCGTGATAGTAATATTGTTCAATAATTTCCACATTCTGTGGTATAAGATTTCTTTGGAATGGGTACAAATATGGATCTCTTCCAATAAGTTGGTCAGATAGCTGTCTTCCAAGTCTCTTGGCATAGCCAAGTGAGTGCCTCCAGTAAGGCATCCGTTTGTTGAAACATCTCAATGGGTGCTTCATCAATTCCTGGAGCCTTGTTTTTCAACAACTCCTTTAGTGCAGCTTTGATTTCTTCCTTCAATGCCATTGGTTCTTGATCATATGACACCTCCTGAAATGGATGATCATCTAACAATTCTTTTTGGTACAGTGACTGTATATTCCATCCCTCTTCTTTTGGTGTTTCCTGCATCGTTCAACATATTGCCCATGGAATCTTTCAATATTACAATTCAAGGCTTAAATTTTTTCCTCAGTTCTTTCAGCTTGAGAAATGCTGAGTGTGTTCTTTCATTTTGGTTTTCTCACTCCAACACTGCATTTCATTCTAATAACTGACTTTCTCTTTTTCTCTTCTTGAGCTGCTCTTTGAAATCTGTTCACCTCTTTTATCCTGTTGATTCTTCCCTCTGCTTTAGCTACTCTCCATTGAAGAGCAAGTTTCAGAGTCTCTTCTGACATCCATTTTGGTCTTTTCTTCTTTCCCTGTCTTTTTTTTAAATGCATTTTATTGAAATATAATTTATGTAT
>NW_006922865.1:159379-159959 GCF_000298275.1 Orycteropus afer afer | reverse complement strand
TCTTTGACAATTTTTCTGTGGTTTTATTTTCTCTTCCTGCTCTGGAATTCCAATTATACATAAGCTGTTCCTTTTGATGGCATCCCACATGAACCGTGGGCTTTCTTTATTTTGTTCTGATCTCTTTGCTGATTGATGACTTTCTAAAGATGTATTGAGATATTTGCCTTCGGTCTCACTAATTCTGTCTTCCATTGAGTCAATTCTACTCCTTTGACCATTCAATGTCTTATCGATTTCTGAAAATTTAGTATTAATTTTCTGGGTTTCTATGTGTAGATTTTGTATTATTTTTCATTTATTTTATCATTTTGTTCTGTATTGGCTTTTGAAATTGTTGTAGGGTTTTCTTTGTGTTTTCCTCAATTTTGTCCATGTTTTCCTTGATCTCTCAACTTGTTGAAGATACCTAAATATAAATCCTTTGAATTCCTTATCAGGGGGTTCCAATGCTGCATCTTCCTCAGGGTTGTGTTTTGGGTCTGTTTCCTGGTCCCTTGTGTCCCCTGCTTTATCTTGCTTCTTTATGTGCACTGTGATGCTCTGTTGTCTCTGAGGCATTATGATGTTTTTGTGTTTA
>NW_006922865.1:156532-158039 GCF_000298275.1 Orycteropus afer afer | reverse complement strand
TGGCTGGTGGGTTTGAACCGCCAGCCATCTGGTTAGCAGGCAAGTGTCTTAGCCACTATGCTACCAGAGTCTTACAAAATTTTATCATGCGATCTTCAGCATCGTTTCTACCACCAAGAGTATATTTTCCAACTACTGGTGATTCTTCTCGGTTCACAACTTTTGCATTCTGATCACCAGTGATAATTAAAACACCTTGATTGCATGTTTGGTCGATTTCAGACTGCAGAAATTGGTAATAATCTTCAATTTCCTCATGTTTTGGCTTTGGTGGTTAGTGTTTAAATTTGAATAATAGTAATATTAACTGGTCTTCCTCATAGGTGGATGGATAGTGTCCTGTCACTGACAGCATTGTACTTCAGGATAGATTTTGCAACATTTGTTGTGACAATGAATGCCACTCCATTCCTCTTCAATTTCTCATGCCCAGTATAGTAGATCATATGGTTATCTGATTCAAAATGGCCAAAACCAATCCATTTCAGCTCACAAATGCCTAGGATATCAATCTTTATGTGTTCCATTTCATTGCTGACAAATTCCAATTTTCCTAGAATCATCGTTCATACATTCCATGTTCCAATTATTAATGAATGTTTGTTTCTTCTTATCTTGAGTCAGGCCACATTAGCAAAAGAGGTCTTGAAAGCTTTACTCTATCCACATCATTAAGATTGGCTCTATTTTGAGGATCTTTTTCCTAGTCATATGTTGAATGGCTTCTAACCTGAAGGACTCATCTTCTGGCACTATATCAGATAATGTTTCAGCGCTATTCATAACGTTTTTCAGTAATATGTCATACAGTGTTTCTTCACTCTTCCTAAGGTTTTCACTGGCCTATTCTTTGAGAAGTGGATGGCCTCTTCCTTCTTCTGAGTATGTCTTAGTCTGGAAGCTCCGCTGAAGCCTATCCAGCATAGGTAGGTAACCCTGTTGGCATTTGAATCACTGGTGACATAGCCTCCAGCCTCACGGCAACACACAAGCTGCCACGGGACAACAAAATGAGATGAGTTTGTCTTCCTTGGCTGTTCCAAACTGCTCCACTCCTGCTTCCTGGCCTTTCCTACCCATTCTGGCCCTCCCAAAACACTCTGCCCCCACTTCCTGGCCTTCCTTACCTATTCCAGCCTTCCCAAAACTATCTAGGAATTTACCCTCCCCATCCCTCCCAATCCTGGAACTGAGCACTGGTAAACAACAAAGAAACTTTCCTTCCATATATGAACTTTCTTTGACTTTTACAATAGCAAAGTAGTACAATATTTGTCCTTCTGTGATTGACTTATTTTACTCAGCGTAATGTCCTCCAAGCTCATCCACGATATGTGATGTTTTGCCGATACTACATTATTCTTTAGTGTTGCATAGTATTCCATTGTGTGTATATACTACAGTTGGGTTATTCATTCCTCCATTGATGGGCACTTAGGTTGTTTGCATTTCTTTGTTATGTGAATAGGATTGCAATGAATATGAGTATGCATACATCTATTTGTGT
>NW_006922865.1:154630-156052 GCF_000298275.1 Orycteropus afer afer | reverse complement strand
GATGCTTTTGAGTTGTGGTGCTGGCAAAGGATGCTGAAAGTACCATGGACTGGTAAAAGAACTAACAGATCTGTCCTGGAGGAAGTGCACCTGAAATGCTCCTTGGAAGTGAGAATAGCCAGACTTTGTCTCACTTACTTTGGTCATGTTGTAAGAAGGGACCATTCCCTGGAGAAGGATGTCATGTTTGGTAGAGTGGAGCATCAACGAAAGAGGGAAGGCCTTCAATGAGATGGATTGACACGGTGGCTGCAATGATGGACTCAAGTATAGTAGGGATCATGGAGCTGGCACAGGATCAGGCAGTGTTTCGTTCTGCTGTGCATGGGGTCACTATGAGTTGGAAAAGACTTGACAGCACCTAACAAGAACAATGGCTAATGATGGTGAACATTTCTTCAGGAGCCTGTTGGCCGCTTGAATATCTTCTTTGGTGAAGTGTCTTTTCATGTCTTCTGCCCATTTTTTCATTGGATTGTTTCTCTTTTTGATGTTGAAGTGTTGGAGTTTCTATAAATTGTAGACTTAAGTCCTTTGTCAGATATGTAGTTGGAAAATATTTTGTCAATAATGAGATTATTTTAAGTCAGAATTGTACACCATGAGGTGCAAAAATGTTTAGAGAAAAGCACATAATATATTTTGTAAAAATAACTTTAAAATTAAATTTAGTTAAGAAATGAATTCTCATTCATTGATTGTACTAATGTAAAATGTTATAGCCATTTTGGAAGACCCTCTGGCAGTTTCTTAGAAAGCTGAACATAACTTTTTATCTGTAATCACCAAAAACAAGAAAAAAAAAATCCTTTCATAGGTCTTTTAAAAAAGAAATGCCTTTTATTGTGACTTGGATGAAAGTTTACAGAGCAAAATTGTTTTCCATCCAACAATCCATACACATTTGGCTTCATGACATTGGTAGCAATCCCCACAATTGAACAGATCTCTTTCCACTCCCTGTATGGTTATGGTTTCCCTGTCTCTTCTTTCCTACTCATTCCTGCTATCTGACCTTTATTGCTATGTAATGCTGTGCCCTTTTGTTCTCTTGTGGTTGATTGTTCTAAGGAGCTCTGGTAGTGTAGTGCCTAAGGCACTTGACTACTAACCAGAGGCTGGTGGTTCAAACCCACAGCCACTCCTCAGAAGGATGGTTGGGCAATCTACTTCCATACTGATACTGCCTTGGAAACCCAAGGAGGGGTTGCTATGAGTCGGGTCTGAGTCGACAGCATATAACAACAACAACAGTGTAATTGTTCATGAATCATGGGAGTGAATTCAATTTCAGACCCAAATGGTGACCAATGATCATAATATTGGGGATTTCACCAGTCTCCATCAACACAGTAAGACTGGTCATTTTTGTGATTTTGAGTTTTGTTCCACACTTTTCTTCCACTCTATCCTGGATCTCCA
>NW_006922865.1:152643-154105 GCF_000298275.1 Orycteropus afer afer | reverse complement strand
AAATAAAAAGATATTGTATATAAGTACTACATTCTAGTTGATAATTCCTTGTCTCATAGGAGTATGGTTAATAATTCTAAGACACTACAAAGGTATACTGGAATTGAGAAATTTGGTAAATTGATGGCACATGGTGTGAGATAGTATTCTTACTGTTGGAGAGGGAGGTTATAGAAAATAAATGGGAGAAGGATACAATTCATTGATTGAAAACATCATTCCCCTTGTTAACATCAGACACATTGTTCATCCTAAATCTAAGTACTATAAGTCATTCAATTTAAAGGATTATATGCTTTATTAATCTGGCTGCCTGGACTCCCTCTTTGGCATACTGTTTTACTATTGCTATTAAAAGCACACTTCCTTTTCTAATAGAGAGAGTTATTCTATCTTCTATTCTATAATATGACTGCTTGCATCGTCCTTGGTCAAATTTGTATTGTACCTCCATTGTAGCACGCCAGTTTCTTGAAAATCATAAGCGCTTGGAGATGCATAATAATCAGCTTGCAAAGAATAGAGTCGATGGAGACACTTTTGTCAGGAGATGAGAGTGAAACTGGGTCAGACAATTTCTCTTCCTCCATATTAGATGAAAAGGAGCATAAAAAAGTAACCTAATACCTACCAATAAAAGAAGACAAGAAATAGTGTTTGTATAATTTTGACATCAAAGCGTATTTTGAAACTTAACAAGACATCAAAATATGGCACTTAAGCATTTATCCATAGCGTGTAATATAAGATTTAGATTTGGGAAAATCACTTAACTTCTTTGATTCTGAGTTTTTCTAATATAAAATAAGATAGACACAGTCCTAACATTGTTGTGTCAATCAAACTAAAACATTTTATTTAACAGAGTGTGTTGTACAAAGAGATGGCTTAACGTGTAGTAAACATTTTCTTATTTTTTTCACATAGATATATATCAGATTAGTGAACTCTCCTACCCCTCTAAGAACTGGCTGCAGAAATATGATGAACTGAAAAATGGAATTCTAGAAAATGTCCTGGTGAATACTGAAAAATAGTCACTCTTCACATTGTATGTAACTCTGATTTTTATAATCACTCAGGAAACAGTGATTTGTATAAATATCTGAAGGATATTTGGACGACTAAAGTTGAAAGGGGAGATCTGGTAGCGTAGTGCCTAAAGCACTTGACTGTTAACCAGAAGGCTGGCAATTCAAACCAACCAGTCACTCCTTGGAAGGAAGATGGGGCAATCTACTTCCGTAGTGATACTGCCTCGGAAACCCAAGGAGGGGTTGCTATGAGTCAGGTCCTACTGATGGCACATAAGAACAACAACAAAGTTCAAAGGGTATATAAAAGGGTGGGGTAGGAGAAGAAAAAGAGACACGGAGAGAGACAGAGACAGAGAGATTGAATTATTTGCTGATCTCTGGTTTCATGTTTTATCAATCTGCACTCTGCATTCAGACAGAAACTT
>NW_006922865.1:148736-150238 GCF_000298275.1 Orycteropus afer afer | reverse complement strand
AGATGTTTCAACAAACGGATTTTGTGCTTGATGTTCTCACTTGGCTATGCCAAGAGATTTGGAAGACAACTACCTGGCTAACTGACTGAAAGAGATCCATATTTGTGCCCGTTCCAAAGAAAGGTGATCCCACAGAAGTGGAAATTATTGAACAGTATCATTGGTGTCACACACAAGTAAAACCTTACTGAAGATAATTCAAAATTGGTTCCAGCAGTATATTGACAGAGAACAAGTGCAAGTTGGATTCAGAAGGGGATGTGGAGCGAGGGATATCATAGCTTATGACAGATGCATCCTGGCTCAAAGCAAAGAATATGTTTCCTTGTGTTTTATTGATGATGCAAAGGCATTCGATTGTGGGCATCATAACAAATTGTGGATAACATTGACAAGAATGCGAATTCCAGAACACTTAATTGTGCTCAAGAGGAACCTGTGCATAGACCAGGAGGCTGTCATTTGAACAGAACAAGGCGATGTGACATGTTTTAAAATCAAGAAAGGAGTGTGTCAGGGTTGTGTCCTTTCACAATACTTATTGATTTCTGTATGCTGAGCAAATATTCTGAGAAGCTGGATTACATGAAGAAGAATGTGGCATCAGGATTGGAGGATGGCTCATTAACAACCTGAGATACACAGATAACAGAACTTTGCATGATGAAAGTGAGGATGACTTGGAGCATGTCCTGATGAAGATTAAAACTACAGTCTGATTCTTCCTTTAAGATGGAGGAATAGGCAAACAAGCTACACAGACCCTCTTCAACAAAGAAAAGAGAAACCAATTGACAGAGATACAGAAGATAATTCTGGAGCCCCAGGCTTTGAAGGGAAGTATACATAAGTGGATTAGGCAAGAACTAGTGGAAAAACCTGAACAGAAAGAGTGATTACAGAGATGGAACAGTGGACTGTCAGCTACTCTGACAAGACCAACAGCCTGAATATTACCAAGTGCTGTTGGGACCTGAGAAGTGACCTGAAGATCAGCCGTGGTTGCCAAGGGTTACAGGGACAACTGTGAACACATATGATGACATAACCCAGAAAGCAACCCAGTTGTGATGTTAATTTACCCTGTATGGCTTTTCTAGCCATAAGTCTTTGTAAACTGCATGGTGGGATTTGCCATGAGCAACTGAGGAGCTCCTGATTGTTAAAGTTATCCACCTGGGGTATTTCTGTTGAGAGTGGCACAAAACAATGTTCTGGGAAGTTCACTCTCTCTCAGGTGCTTAGAATTCTGATGTTATGATTGGTTAGTTTAGCCACTGTGCCAGGCTCAAAAGGAGACCTCCTAGAGGCAGAAAGAGTCTCTCTGACTGCTGGCTGAGAAAGATGTGCTGTTGAGAGAAATGTGCTCCTTAGAAGGAGACACCGAGAGACACGCATTGTGGAGAGAGAGACACAGAGAGACATGCACTGCCGGGAGAGACTGAGAGAGACTGAGCATTGTTCCTGAACTTGAATTGTAGCCTGGTGCTTCCCTGATAAAC
>NW_006922865.1:118462-119025 GCF_000298275.1 Orycteropus afer afer | reverse complement strand
TCTTAAGTGTATATTGAAAGTCAACATACTTTATAATGCCATTTATATGACATTTAAGACTAACAAAAACTATGGAGATGTTACACAGATCAGTGCAGGCTCATGGGGTTTGTACAAGTGCAGCATTGTGGATGATATTTGAATGATAGCTGTTGTCACTGTGCATTTGTCAAAACCCAAACAATGTTACATTACAGAGTATGATTTTAACATATGCACAAAAGTCCTTTCGTTTGGTGGATCCGGGGATGGAATGCTGAATGTGACAAAAGAATTTAATTAAAGTATATTACAAATGCATGAACCAAGCCCACTGCAGCTGTGGGGGAAGAGAGCTGATCGAAGCAACTTTGGAAATGAGTGGAATAGATAATAAACAAATAAAAAAAAAGAAATTGTACATAACTACTGGATTCTGGTTGATAAAGTCATTTTTCATGGGAGTACTGGTTAACAGTTCTGAAACATTATAAAGGTACACTGGAATTGAGCAATTTGATCAATTGATGGCACATAGTGTGAGACAGGATTCTCCTCTGTTGGAGTGGGAGGTTATAGATAAG
>NW_006922865.1:114503-115912 GCF_000298275.1 Orycteropus afer afer | reverse complement strand
AAGACAAGAAAAAGTGTTTGTATAATTTTGGGATCAAACTATGTTTTAAAACTCAACAAAATGTCAAAATATGAAACTTAAGCATTTATTCATAGCATGTAATATAAAATTTAAACTTGAGCAAATCACTTAACTTCTCTGATCCTGAGTTTTCTCTAACATACAATAAGGTGGAAAAAGTCCTTAAGTTGTTGTGTTACCCAAATTAAAACATTTTAAAGCATTTAGAAGAGTGTGTTCCACAGAAAGATGGCTTAACGTGTGGTTGTTGTTACAGGCTGTCAAGTCGGACCCGATTCATAGCAACCCCTCCTTGGGTTTCTGAGGCAGTATCGCTATGGAAGTAGATTGCCCAACCTTCCTTCCGAGGAGTAGCTGATGGGTTTGAACTGCCAGCTTTCTGGTTAGCAGTCAAGTGCCTTAAGCACTACACTACCAGACCTCCTGGCTTAATGTGTAGTAAATATTTTCTTATGTTTTCCCATAGATATATGTTCTGGTTACCTAGTGCTGCTCTGACAAGAATATATACCACAATTGGGATGGCCTTCACAAACACGAGTTTATTCTCTCACAGTGTGGAGGCTTTAAGTCCAAGTTCAAAATGCCAGCTCTAGAGGCTGTGTGAAAGCCCCTGATCTTAGGCTTCAGCACTGCCTCTTGCTCCCAGCCCACTGAAGCTAGTGGTATCTCTTCACTCTGGCAGCTAGTGGCTGCTAAGTCTAACAAGCCCAAGGTCAACAAATAATACGACACAGTGTCGATGTTACCAAACCACATGGCAGGCCATTAAATCAAGTCTATTGAAAGTCCCTAGGGCAGCAGAGCATGGGAGGTTACACTCAGGGTCTAAGCATACCATATACTATAGACCATTCCCAAAGCTACTGCTTATATACTGGAAGCAGACCACATCCCAAAGGCAGCTACTCAGCTGCTTGTGGTAGATCCCACCATGGAGTTGATTGCCAGTCTCATCATGGGGAATAACAATCACCAGCTGCCCAGCCACTCAATCAGGCCCAGCCAAGTTGACACACAAACATAACTACCACAATACACATCAAATTAGTGAACAATCTACTTCCATAGTGATACTGCCTCGGAAACCCAAGGAGGGTCGCTATGAGTTGGGTCCGACTTGACAGCACATAACAACAACAACCCACCCCTCTAAGCAACTGACTGCAGAAACATGACAAACTGAAAAACGGAATTGTAGAAATTGTCCTGGTGAACACTGAAAAATAGTCACCCTTTATATTGTAGGTAACTCTGATTTTTATAATGACTCAGGAAAAGGTGATTTGTATAAATATCTGAAAGAGATGTGGACTACTACAGTTGAAAAGGTATATAGAAGGGTGGGGCAGGGGAGAAAAAGAGAAACAGAGAGAGAGAGAGAGAGA
>NW_006922865.1:112504-113518 GCF_000298275.1 Orycteropus afer afer | reverse complement strand
GAAATGCTCCATGTGTCTCTATGACTGCCTGGGTCATATGTATGTATGGGGCATGTAAATAGGCAGTCCAGTGTCTGAGCATGACAGGGTTTTGATTTCAGACTTTGATAAATGTTTGCAAAATCAACATAATATCACTTTTTAAAGCTTTTCCCTAAGAAACATAACCAAACCAGAACTGAAGCCTGTCCATTTGTGCCTTTGAGCCTCTGGCAGATGACTTTGCTGACTTCAATACTGGCCTTCACTCTTTCCCTCTGTCATGGCCCCTAGTCCTAGATGCTGTTGCATTACATTTTGCTAAGTTACATTTTGTCCTTTGTCTCCTAAAAAACTACTTCCCTTTTTGGCCTTTACTCTTTCCCTCTGTCACGGCCCCTAGTCCTAGATGCTGTTGCATTACATTTTGCCAAGTTACATTTTTGTCCTTTGTCTCCTAAAAAACTACTTCCCTTTTTCACTTTTATGACAGTCAGACTTACAGTTCCTTTCTTTTGCCCACAAACAACTATCAACTTTTACTTTCCAGGAATGTTGTAATGAGAAACAAAAATCTAATGTCTTGAAAATTTTAGATAATAATGGTACAGCTCAGTCTTTTATTTTCTTTCATTTGTTTTAACCTCAAGATGGAACAGAAAGAAATGCAAGAGCAGAAAGACAAACTTGACCCAGTAACCACTATGTCTATTTAAGATGTCATAAACATTTACAATAAAAAATGACAAATTAGTCAAGAAAAGAGGGGCATTTCTCTCTCACATAACAACCTGGGCCTCATGGCCCTGAACTTTCAGAGACCAACAGAGGTGGACACAAAGCAATCCCGCTGACCAATGAACAACTGAAGGCCACTACAGTCTGGTACATAAGCTTCTACAATGAGACAATTTCTTTATTGAGTCCCCTGTGTTCAGCTCATAAAATGAGAGCATAACTTCTGTTCAACAGTTCAAGTAAAAGAATCAAAAAATAAATATTGTACATGGCAAAATCAAATGTATTAGACTCTGG
>NW_006922865.1:107621-108799 GCF_000298275.1 Orycteropus afer afer | reverse complement strand
TGACATGAGACAAAGTATATGTGAACTGCTGTATGGAAAGTGAATTTGCTCTGTAAATCTTCACCCAAATCACAATAAAAAAAAATTAAATTAAAAAAAAATGTGAAAAATAGCTGCAGGGACATCAGTTACTAGGAGAAAAATGTGGGGCTTTCTTATTTATTTATTTATGTTTATTGATTCATTCTCATATTTATAATATTTAAAATTCACATTTAATAAATTATTGATTCTTCACATTTATATTGTATTAAGATTTTTCACATTTTCCCCTTTGCACAAGAGTTCTAGTGGTGTAGTGCATAAGGCACTTGGCTGTTAACTAAAAGTTCGGGGTTCACACTCTATAGCTGCTCTGCAAGGAAGGAAGATGACACATTCTACTCCCATAAAGATTAACAGCCTCAGAAACCCAGAGGGAATTGCTGAGTCAGAATCAATTAGATGGCAGAGAGCTTGGTTTTGGTTTTTGTGTTCTGTGATATGATTGCTTTCATTGTCCCTTATTAAATTTGTATTTTATCCCCATTGTAGGACATCAGTTTCTCAAAAATCATAAGCTCTTAGAGATGCATAATAACCAGTTTGCAAGGGATATAGTAGTCGGAGACACTTCTGTCATAAGATGGAAGAGTGAAACCAGGTCAGAGAATTTCTCTTCCTCAATATTAGGTGAAAACCACCAATAAATAAATAAATAAACAAATACCAATGAAAGGAAGACAAGAAAGAGTGTTTGTGTAATTTTGGGATCAAGGCATATTTTAAAACTTAAAAGCATTCCAAAATATGAAACTTAAGCAATTATCCATAACATGAAGTATAAGATTCAAACTTGGGCAATTCATTTAACTTCGCAAGCCTAAATTTTCTCAAATGTCAAATCAGGTGTAAACAGTCAAAAGTTGTGAATGTTCACCAAAATATAACATGTTAAAACATTTAGCAGAGTGTCTACTACAGAGAGATAGCTTAACATATAGTAAATATTTTCTTACATTTTCACATAGATGTATAACAGATTAATGAGCTCTCCTTTCCCTCTCTAAGTAACTGACTGCAAAACATGACAAACCAAAAAATGGATCTAGAAAGTGTCCTGGTGAACACTGGAAAACAGTCACCCTTCATACTGTAGATAAGTCTGATTTTTATAATCACTCAGGAAATGGTGATTT
>NW_006922865.1:103993-106816 GCF_000298275.1 Orycteropus afer afer | reverse complement strand
CTATCCTGGAGATTAGAGTCCAAAATATCAAACAACATCATCAGACCTATAAAAATAACCCAACAGTCCTCCACTAAGATAGCTAAAGGGCTATTCCACTGCAGCCTGTGACAGATCATCATGAAGCTGGTGCGTGGGTGATGGAGTCTTAGAAAATCAAACAAACATATGAACAAATCTAATTTCTTGCCCTATCAAAGGAAACTTCCATGAATCCTTTTGAAAGTGTTACCATGAGCTCAGCTCTGTTTGGACTTCATGCTAAGTAAGCTGCCCTTACCCTGTACTGATGATCCTAGGGCCCAAAAACTGGTTCTCCATATAATCATCCAGGGATCCAGACAATGTGATGACAGCCCAAGTAAGAAGGCCTTTGTCACATGTGGACTGTGAGTGTGGATTCCTGGGACAGATGGGAAAACTCCATGTGTCTCTATGTCTGCCAGGATCATAGGTATGTGTGGCACAAGTAAATAGGCAGGCCAACCTCTGAACCACAACATGGTTTTTATTTCAGACTTTGATAAATGTTTGCAAAGTCACAATAACATGTTTTCAAAAGGTTATTCCTAAGAAACATTTTGTTGTTGCTGTCAAGTGCCATCAAGTCGGCTTCAACAGAATGAAACACTGCCCAATCTTGCACCATGCTCACAATCCCTGCCATACCTGAGCCCATGTTTCAGCCACTGCCAATCCACCCTATTGAACCTCTTCCCCCTTTTCACTGACTCTCTGCTTTACCAAGCATGATACCCTTTGGCAGGGAATAGTCCCTTCTGAAAACGTGACAGTTTTGGTTACCTCTAGTGCTGCTCTGGTAGCATAGTGGCTAAGGCACTTGACTGCTAACCAGAAAGCTGGCAGTTCAAACCCACCAGCCACTCCTTGGAAGGAAGATGGGACAATCTACTTCCATAGTAATACTGCCTCGGAAACCCAAGGGAGGGGTCGCTATGAGTCGGGTCCAACTCAACGGCACACAACCACAACAACAAAGTGCTGCTCTAACAGAAAATAGCACAAATGGAATGGCTTTAGCAAACAGGAGAAGTATATTCTCCTACACTTTTGGGGGCTAGAGTACACAGTTCAAAGTGCCAGGCTCTAGGAGCTGGGTGATAACGACTCGACCTTGGGCTTCAGCTCTGCCTCTTGCTCCCAGCACTAAAGCTGGAAGCTTTCTTTACTCAGGCAGTTGATGGCTGCTGAGGCTCACAAATCCAACGTCAACAAGGAGAAAGGCACAGTCCGGATATTACCAAACCACACGTCAGGCCACTGAGTCAAGGCTATTAAGAGTCCCAAGATTGGCAGACGACATGGCAGGCTGCTGAACAACAACTCAGCTACATGGAGGATTCAAGCACACCACAAGCTGCAGACCATTCCCAAAGCTCTCCTTACACACTGGAAGCAGACCACATCCCTAAAGCAGCTAGTCAGCTGCTTGCAGCAGATTCCACCATGGAGTTGATTATCAGTCTCACTATGGGGAATAACTACATCCCATTGCCCAGCCACTCAAATACCAGGCCCAGCCAAGTTGACACATAACCTTAACTACCACTGTGACCAAGTAGGTGAGGCAAAGTCTGGCCATTCTCACATCCAAGGAGTATTCCAGCTGTACTTCTTCCAGGACAGATTTGTTTATTGCTCTGGCAATCCATGTTATTTTCAGTATTCCTTGCCAACACCACAACTCAAAAGCATCAACTCTTCTGCGGTCTTCCTGATTCATTGTCCAGTTTTCGCAAGTATATGAGGCAATTAAAAATACCATACTTGAGTAAGGCACACCTTAGTCTTCAAAGAGACATCTTTACTCTTCAGCACTGTAAAGAGGTCTTTGCAGCAGATTTACCCAGTGCAGTATGACGTCTGATTTCTTGACTACTGCTTCCATGGGTGTTGACTGTGGTACCAAATAATATGAAATCTTTGGCAACTTCAATCTTTTCTCCATCTATTGTAAGATAAAATGGCCTAGGTTCCCTTTTTCTTTTCGTTTTCTTTATATTGAGGTGTAACCCATACTCAACACTATAGTCTTTAAATTTCATCAATAAGTGTTTCAAGTCATCTTCCTGTTCAGTAAGCAAGGTAGTGTTGTCTGCATATCACAGGTTGTTAAAGAGTCTTCCTCCTATCCCAATGTCACACTCTTCTTCATATAGACCAGCTTTTCAGATTATTTGCTCAACATACAATGAATAAGTATAGTGAAAGTATACAACCCTGACACACTCCCTTCTTGATTTTAAACCATGCACTATATAAATCCTTGTCCTGTTCAAACGACAGCCTCCTGATCATAAGATAAGCACAGTTAAGTGTTTTGAAATTCCCATTTTTCTCAATATGTTATCCATAATTTGCTTTGATCCACACAGGCAAATGCTTTTGTATAGTCAATGAAACCCAAGTAAACATCTTTCTGGAATTCTTTGCTTTCAGCCAAGATTCATCTGACATCTGCAATTATATCCCCCATTCCATGTCCTCTTCTGAATCCAGCTTGCAATTCTGGATGTTCCCTGTCACTATACTGCTTCATCTCTTTTGAATTATCTACTGAAAAATTTTGTTTGCCTGTAGCATAGTGCCTAAGGCACTTGACTGCTAACCAGAAGGCTGGCAGTTCATACGCACCAGCCACTCCTTGGAAGGAAGGTTGGGCAATCCTACTTCTGTAGTGATACCGCCTCAGAAACCCAAGGAGGGGTCGCTATGAGTCAGGGTCGACTTGATGGCACATAACAGCAACAACAACTGTGATATCAATGATATCATTTGTTAATTTCCACATACTATTGGATC
>NW_006922865.1:95232-101322 GCF_000298275.1 Orycteropus afer afer | reverse complement strand
GAACCAATGGTAATGAAGGAAGAAGTCAAAGCTGCAATGAAAGAACTGGCGAAGAACAAGGCTCCGGGAATTGATGGCATACCAATTGAGATATGCCATATATTAGGGCCCTTAAATTTGCCCCTAAATTTTCCTTGAGGAACTGTATAGTTTTAGGTTTCATTTAAGTCTTTGATCCATCTGGAGTTTGTTTTTGTGTATGGTGTGAGGTACACATCTTGTTTCATTTTTTGCAAATGGATCTCCAGGTTTGCCAGCACCATTTATTAAACAAACATTCTCTTCCCCATTTAATGGATTTTGGGCCTTTGTCAAAGATCAGATGACTATAGGTTGATGGATCTCTTTCTGGGTTTGGATCACCTTTCTTTGAAATGGGTACAAAGATGGATCTCTTCCAGTCAGTTGGTCACGTAGCTGTCTTCCAAATTTCTTGGCATAGATGAGTAAGTGTCTCCAGCATGGCATCCATTTGCTGAAACAACTCTTTTTCTCCAATTCCTTCAGTTTAGCTTCATTGTCTTCCTTCAATGCCATTGGTTCTTGGTCATATGCTACCTCCTGAAATCAACAAACATCGACCAATTTTTCTTTTTCTTTTTTTTTTGGTACAATGACTCTGTATTCCTTCCATCTTCTTTTGATGTTTTCTATGTTTACAGAAGAAGTTACAAAAATTTAAAATAAAAAAATCAGAAACTTAAAGAAAAGGTTGTTTTTCCCTAACAACCTGGGCCTCATTACCCTGCACCCTCAGAATGAGACATAAGAGGACTAACAAGGAAGTTCAAAGCAATCACGCTGAACAGATGAACAAATGAAGGTCACTACAGTCTGATGAGAGGATATCATTATTGAATCCCCTGTGTCCAGCTTATAAAGTGTGAGCATAACTTGTGTTCAATAGTTTAAGTAAAAGAATAATAAAATAAAAGCTGTGGTTAACCTTTAGTCTAGAAAATAAAATTTAATTGTAATCATTTTACCTTTAGTCTAAAAAATAAAAATTTTTAGACTAAAGGTAAAATGCTCTGGTAGCATAGTGGCTAAGGCACTTGACTGCTAACCAGAAAGCTTGTGGTTCAAACCCACCAGCCACTCTTCAGAAAGAAGATGGGGCAATCTACTTCCATATTGACACTGCCTCGGAAACCCAAAGAGGTGTCGCTATGAGTCAGGTCCGACTCGATGACACATAACAACAATAACAAAGGTAAAATGATTAAATTAAATAATTAAATAAATAATTCCTCTACCTACACAGACAAAACAAACTTTTGGTATCAGTATCTGAAGGCTATGGACATATTTGATAACTAGGTAGGTGGGTAAGAAGAGGAGAAGGTCACCATTGAGAGGTAGGGTCCTTCACACAAACAATCTTGGGGCACAGGTGAGGATTCTAAAGGATTAAATGCTTTTGACATCAAAGAAATAAACCCTTCCCCAGTAAAGGAGTTATGATGTCATCTGGATATAGCGAATGGCCCTCAGAAATGGAGTCCTAGAGAGTTACATCTAAGGGCACTGTCATTCTCGAAGAGAGGGTGTGACACTATGTGATAACTGCCTTGTGAGTGAGACAGTTCTGAAGAATGGCTAAAAATAGAATTACCTTGGAATTAGAAACTCCATGATCATAAGCTTCTGAAAAAAGCTAGGACTTCTGCTTAGGTATGGGCAGAGTCAGAGGAGAAGTCTACACCTCAGTAAGAAACAGTGGAAAGAAAGGCTATGGATAATCTAATCTTAACCTTGTAGTTGTGCAAAAGTTCAACCACATGGACCATATGAATGTTTTCTGGAAGAAAGAGAAAAATCTGAGAGGATTATTCACAAATAATCTTTTGCTTCTGCTGTGAAGAAAAGCTAGTCCTTGTTTCCAATGAGCTAATTTGCCACAGATTGTCTGGTAAATCTTTGTTGTTGTTGTTATGTGCTGTCTAGTTGTACCTGACTCATAGCAACACCTCCTTGGGTTTCTGAGGTGGTATCACTATAGAAGTAGATTGCCCAACCTTCCTTCTGAGGAGTGGCTGGTGGGTTTGAACTGTCATCTGGTTAGCAGTCAACTGCCTTAAGCACTAAGCTATGAGAGCTAATGTAATACAAAAAGCTATCGGACTAAAAGGAGCTCTGGTAGTATAGTGCCTAAGGCACTTGACTGCTAACCAGAAGGCTGGTGGCCCAAATCCACCAGCCACTCCTCGGAAGGAAAATGGGGCAATCTACTTCCATAGTGATACTGCCTCGGAAACCCAAGGAGGGGTTGTTATGAGTTGGGTTTGACTGGACGGCACATAACAACAACATCGGACTAAAGGATCTTAGCTTCATAGAAAAAGTAAGGAGGTAACAATGGATGCCTGAATTAGAGCTGAACATTTGTTCCTGGCACAATGAATAGTATATACATATATATTAATAAATGTCATTATTTGTTTACATAGTTACATACACTTCTGACTTTAGGATAAAGATGTTTGCATTTCATTGGTAAATGCCCATTTGAATAATACATCGAAGTTTACTGGGGAAATTAAACTTCTATTGCAAAAATGAAGTGTTTCAATTGATGACATCTTCTGAGGCCATATGTAAATAAAACCAAAAAAATGGAAGTAAAATTTAGAGGAATGTTCAGAAAATGAAAGTATTCTCTTCACTATTTAAATGCCACGATAGAAAGACTGTCTTCAGAGAACCCAGGCTCCAAGGTTTAACCTGACAACCAGCTCAGTCAGGCCAGCAGCATCCTCAGTTCTCCCAATGGCCCTGCTGCCATCTCTACTGACTGTCCTGCTGGTGTTCAGCTATGGCCCTGCTCCATCTCTGGGCTGTGATCTGCCTCAGAACCATGTCTTGGCTAGTAAGAAGACCTTTGTGCTTTTGGGTCAAATGAGGAGACTCTCCCCTTCTTTCTGTCTGGAGGACTGAAAGGACTTCCGATTCCCCCAGGAGGTGGTGGATGGCAGCCAGCAGAACAAGGCCCAGGCCATCTCTGTCCTCCAGGAGATGCTCCAGCAGATCTCCAACCTCTTCCATACAGAGGGTGCCTGTGCTGCTTGGAACATGACCCTCCTGAACCAACTCCACATTGGACTCCATCGACAGACAGAAAACCTGGAGACCTGCTTGGTGCAGGCCATGGGAGAGGAAGAATCTGTCCTGGCAATTGGGGTTTCTACACTGGCTGTGAAGAGGTACTTCCATGGAATCCGTCTCTATCTGAAAGAGAAGAAATACAGTGACTGTGCCTGGGAAATTGTCAGAGGGGAAATCAGGAGAACTTTATCTTCATCAACAAAGTTGGAATAATAAGAAGAAAGAATTGAGATCTGGGTTCATCTTGACTTGACATGACCCTCAATGACTCACAAGCCATAACACACTTGATTGCATTTTTATGGACATTTCAAAAGACTCTTGTTTCTGTTTAGTCACTGAATTTCTTTTATTGACTTCAGGAGCTACTTTTTCAGTAATAATAAGAAAGTGTACATTAAAAATAGCTGTAGGGACATCAATGCCTAGGAGATGATTACTCTGCTTTCTTATTTATTTCTTATTTATTCATATATTTATTCATGCTTATTGATTCCTTCTCTTATATTGATAATATTTAAATATTTCATTTAATGAATTGTAAATTTTTCATATTGTATTGTTATTTTTTTACAAAGCCTGTTCCCCTTTCCATTTTATTAAATTTATGTTTTATTTATTAAATTCTTACCAAAGAATACTTCCTGAATTTCATTATTCTTAAAAACAAAAGCCATGCTTTGTCTGTTAAACAAATTGAAAGTTGGATGATAAAATTTATTTACATACTCATTCATTCACATCTTATGCATAAATTGAGTATTTAACTGGCAATTTATACAATTGTTACAATTGTAACAATTTTCACAATTGTTAAGAAAATACATCTGTTGATAGGCTTTATTTAAACATAAATAACAGAGGTGTTGGCTGTGAATTAAATTTCAATGAATCAATGACATGTATTAAATGCTTTTAAACAGAAATGCACATAAAACAAGTTTGTATACTGATTGTTGTTGTTATTTGCCGTAGAGTCGACCCCGACTCATAGCGACCCCTCCTTGTGTTTCCAAGGCAGTATCACTACAGAAGTAGGATTGCCCAACCTTCCTTCCGAGGAGTGGCTGGTGGGTTTGAACGCCAGCCTTCTGGTTAGCAGTCAAGTGCCTTAGGCACTATGCTACCAGAGCTCCTTGTATACTGATTAGTTGATCAAAATGTTGTGACTAGATGTTCAGAGTAACTGACTCCATATTTCCCCTAGGAATAATGGTCCAGTATCATCCACTTCAGCATTGATGGTGACTTTATGGAACATCACCACTGCAAATAACAAGAATCAACTCTATGTATGTGGTTTGTGCATGTATAATATGCTCAACAGCTGTTATTGGAACGTAGGTATGTCAAGCATAGGGGATTCAGTGGCCATAAGAAGTACTGGAATCCGCTGAGGTGGATCACAATGTAGGGGACTTGAGTTCATCTTCTTTCTCCCTCTACCCACCTGTCATGAACCCTTTGTGATTATCCTATAAATGCTATGATGTTGGCTTGGACCTCAGGTGAAGTGGACATTCTCTGTTGTGAGCCACCTTAGGCAACAATGTGCTTTAGATGATCAATTACTTTGCTTCATTTAATCTGTGATTTAGTGATCCCTGGGACTTTGGTTTCACTCTATATTTGCGTACAGTAGGAATTATCTTTCTCTCATATTATTGTATTCAATGGTATCCAGATTTATCAATTGTTATAACAAACATTGACATCAATCAGATAAGAAAACCCAAAGTCATCTCACAAAACAGATTTAACGTTGATTTTCATTGTATTAGTCTCACTTTTTTAATCCAATTATTAGAATGGAGACATATCAAGAATAAGATCTCTCAGTAGATATTTGAACAACATGAATCTATGACAATAGGTGGGGTAGATAAGAAGAGTGATTGTGAGGGTTTATATCTAAAACCTACAGATATATCGTTAGGTGTAGCCAGGGGTTCCAGGGTAGATCAGACCCATGGACTGATGTATGATAGTTCTGGCCAACTAAGGAGAATAGGCCCTCAACATTTGTTTACCAGCTATCTCCCCATATCAGTATCTTTAGGCCAAGCATCTCTGTTGTATCAGGTTGGAAATAGAGAGCAATGCTGAGTTGTGAAAGACTTGAATCAGACACTGCCCTAACTGACCTCAGGAAGCAGAATCCTATAGACTCAAGCATAGATATACTGAAAGATATACCTAAAGATATGAGGGTCTATGCACCTTTTCAGTAAAACATGCACAGATATTTTTTTCATTTGGTTTTGCCACAGAGGAATCAGTAGTATATTGATCTTTAAAAGTAAATAACATGGAAACAATAGATATTTCAATTAAGTCTACATATAATATCACAGGCTGAGCGTGGAGCTGTTTTCGCTTGGGGGTGGCCCTGTTTTAAGGCCAGGACCCGAGGTAAGTGGGCACATAGCAATTAGGAACAACTAAGGGAGACAGACTTATCTGTCAGTTTGTTGTCCTGTGGTGGCTTATTTGTTGCTGTGAGGCTGGAGGCTATGCCACTGGTGTTGCAAAATGCCAGCAGGGTAACCCATAGTGGACAGGTTTCAGAGGAGCTTCTGGGCTAAGACAGACACAGAAGAAGGGAGAGGCCATCTACTCAAACAATTGGCCAATGAAAATGTTATGAATAGCAGTGAAACACTCTCTGGTATATTACTGGAAAACTTTAGGAATATCCCTGATATATATAGTACAACAAGATGAATCCAATATAGCCCAATATAGTGTCAAAAGATGAATCCATCAGGTCGGAAGGCAGTCAAAAATGAAATGGAACATACAAAGATCAATATCCTAGGCATTGCCGAGCAGAAATGGACTGGTTTTGGCCATTTGGTATCAGAAAACCATATAATCTACTATGCCAAGAATGACAAATTGAAGAGGAATGGTGAAACAGTCACAAAGACTGTTTCAAGATCTGGCCTGAAGTACAATACTGTCAGTGATAGGATAATATCCATA
>NW_006922865.1:92561-94505 GCF_000298275.1 Orycteropus afer afer | reverse complement strand
AGAGCTGAACAGAAGATTTCAAAGAGAAGCTTGACAAGACAAAGTCAATTATTATAATGAAATGTCAAAAAACCTGGAGTTAGAAAATCAAAAGGGAAGAACACGCTCAGCATTTCTCAAGCTGAAAGAACTGAAGAAGAAATTCAAGCCTCAAATTGCAACATTCTATGGGCAAAATATTGACTGAAGAAGGAAACATCAAAAGAAGATGGAAGGAATACACAGAGTCATTATACCAAAAAAAATGGCAAATATTTATCCATTTCAGGAGGTGGCATAGAATCAAGAACCCATGGTATTGAAGAAGGAAGTTGAAGCTCCACTAAGGAATTGGAGAAAAACAAGTTTCCAGGAATTGACAGAATACTCACTGAGATGTTTCAACAGATGCTTTGCAGGAGACATTCACTTGTGAAATTTGGAAGACAGCTACCTGGCCAACTGACTTGTCCAAAAGGAAGAGATCATATTTGTACTTCTTCCAAAGAAAGGTGATCCCACAGAATGTGGAAATTATCAAGCAAAATCATTAATATCACACCCAAGTATAATCTTGCTAAAGACAATACATAAATGTTTGCAGCAGTATAATGACAGAGAAATTCCAGAAATGCAAGCTGGGTTCAGAAGAGGACATGGAATGAGGGATATCATCGCTGATTTCAGATGGATCATGGCTGAAAGCTAAGAATAACAGAAGGACGTTTACCTATGTTTTATTGACTATGCAAAAGCATTCAACTGTGTGGATCATAACATATTATGGACAACATTGAGAAAAATGGGAATTCAAGAACACTTAATTGTGCTCATGAGGAACCTGTACACAGATCAGGAGGCTGTCATTTGAATAGAACATGGGGATATTGCATGGTTTAAAATAAGGACAGGAGTGTGTCAGGGTTGTACCTTTTCACTGTACTCATTCATTACGTGTGGTGAGAAAATAATCTGAGAAGAATGACTATATAAAGAAGAGTCTGGCATCAGGATTAGAGGAAGACTCATTAACAACCTGAGATATGCAGATGATACAACTGTGCTTGCTCAAAGTGAAGATGACTTGAAGCACTTACTGATGAAGTTTAATGACTACAGTTTGCGGTATGGATTACACCTCAACATAAAGAAAATGAAAATCCTCACAACTGGACCAATAAGTACCATTAAGATAAATGGAGAAAAGATTGAAGTGGTCAAAGCTTTCCTATTACTTGGTTCCACAATCAACACTAATGGAAGCAGTAGTCAAGAAATGACATATGGCACTGCGAAAATCTGTTGCAAAAGACCTCTTTAAAGTGCTGAAGACCAAAGAAGTCTCTCTGAAGACTAAGGTGTGCCTAAACCAAGCCATGGTGTTTTCGATCACCTCATATGCATGTGAAAACTGGACAATGAACAAGGAAGACTGTTCTGGTTACCTAGTGTCGCTCTGACAGTAATATACCACAAATGGGATGGTCTTAACAAACAAGTTTATTCTTTTACAGTTTGGAGGCTATAAATCCAAGTTCCAAGTGCCAGGCTCTAGGGGCTGGGTGAAAGCCAGTCAACCTTGGGGTCCAGCTCTGCATCCTGGTCCCAGCCCACTGGAGCTAGAGTTTTTCACTCAGCTGCTGGCTGCTGAGGCTGAGAAGCCCAAGGTTGACAAGTAAAAAGGCGCAGTCCCAATGTTACCAACCCACATGGCAGGCCATTAATTTAAGTCCATTGTAAGTCCCAAGGTTGGCAGAGCATGCCAGGCTGCTGAACAACGACATGGCTACGTGCAGGATCCAAGCATGCCATAAGCTACAGACCATTCTCCAAGGCTTCTGCTTATATACAGGAAGCAGACCACATCCCTAAGGCAGCTACTCAGGTGCTCACATTAGATTCCACCATGGAGTTGATTACTAGTCTCATCATAGGGAATACTATGTCCAGCTGCCCAGCCACTCA
>NW_006922865.1:86924-87888 GCF_000298275.1 Orycteropus afer afer | reverse complement strand
ATGCCAACTCCTATATCTGTTCCAGGTGAAAAAGATGCAAAACCAAAATAAGAGGATTATTTTTAGACAGTATTGTACCTCATTGTTACCAAAAGTGTTTAGGGAGAAGAACATATATATATATCCCACATATATATATATACCAAACCAAACCCACCGCCGTCAAGTTGGATCCGACTCACAGCAACCCCTCCTTGGGTTTCTGAGGCAGTATCGCTATGGAAGTAGATTGCCTAACCTTCCTTCCAAGAAGTGGCTGGTGGGTTTGAACCACCAGCCTTCTGGTTAGCAGTCAAGTGCTTTAGGCACTATGCTACCAGAGCTCTCATATATCAGTGCGTCTATATAGGAAGTGCTTGATATTCTCCCATTTTATTTATACCAAAGGTATTTTTAGCACTCACAAGTCAACAAGTTGTTGGTCAGATAAGGAGAGGAAGAGATTCTTTCACTGAAAAAAGTGAGGCTGCCACAGGACTGGCAGTATTTCATTCTGCTGGGCATAGGGTACCTATGAGTCGGGGACAACTTGACGACACCTAACAACAATAACAAATATATATACACACACACGTAAATATTTACATTATCTTTCCATTTATTAACATCAGACATATTTTTTACATTAAATATAAGTACTATAAGTCATTCACCGATGATGGGCTCAAGTATAGCAGGGATCATGGAGCTGTCGCGGGATTGGGCAGTGTTTAGTTCTGCTGTGCATCGGGTCACTATGAGTCTGGAATGACTCCACGGCACTAACAACAACAGCATAAGTCATTCAATGTAAAGGATTATATGCTTGAATAATCTGGCTATCTGATTTCCCCCTTTGTCACATTGTTTTTACTATTGCTATTAAAGGCACTTGACTGCTAACCAGAAGGCTGGCGGTTCAAACCCACCAGCCACTCCTCGGAAGGAAGGTTGGGCAATCCTACTTCCGTAGTGATACTGCCTT
>NW_006922865.1:84936-86049 GCF_000298275.1 Orycteropus afer afer | reverse complement strand
CCACATTTTTCCTCCCTCTATCCAGGATCTCCACTTTTGAGCCCTTTCCAAGTGGTTGGCATTGGTAGCCAGGCACCATCTTGTTCTTCTGGTTTTGGGGTCATGAAGGCTGAGATCCTCGTGGTCCATCTTATCTTTGGACTAATTGTTTCCAGATGCCTTTGATTTCCTTCACTCTTCTTTCCTCCAGATGAGAGGAGACCAAGAGCTATATCTTAGACAGTCACCCAAAACTTTTAAGACCCCAGTTGCTACTCACCAAAGTAGCTTGTAGAACAAGATTTTTATGTACAATGTTGTGCCAATTTAGCATGAGGTCCCCTGAGACTATAGTCCCAAGCCCGCAGGCTGGTGATTCTCTCTCTCAAGGTGTTGGTTGTCTCTGTTAAGCTACTGTAACCATGTCTTCTGTTGCTTCTGCAATGTATGTGGATAATTTTCTAACACAAGTCCATATGTCAAATTATCTTCGCTAAATTTATCCTGGTCTAGGGTATATTCCTGTTGACCTAGCCCCACCTGGTCTTCCCACCTGTCTCTGTATTTATCCATAGTCTGGTCCTTGGTGCCAGTGGTAATGCAGTATTGTGCATGTAATAGTATTCGCCTCTGTTAACTATAACTTTTGTGCACATTTCTGGGGTTTTTCTTTCCCCAGTGTCACCATGCTGGTCACAGACTCTTTTCATATTGTGCCTGCCCTCACCCAAATCAACATGTGACCCCCAACTTGTCCAAAATTTCCCCTCCCCTTCCCTCCCATCCCTGGTAACCAACAAAGTAAATTCCCTTCCTTGAGTAAACCTGTCCTTGACTTTTTACAATATTTGGCTCATACCATATTTGTCCCATGATTAACTTATTTCACTCAGCATAGCATTCTCCAAAGTCATTCCCATTGTGAGATGATTCATGTATTCTTCATTAGGCTTTAACGTTGCATAGTATTCCATTGTGTGAATGTACCGTAGCTTGGTTATCCATTCATCTGCTGATGGGCACTTAGGTTGCTTCCATTACTTTGCAATACTGAATTGTGCTGCATTGAACATGGATGTGCCTATGTCTGTTCAGGACACCAGTTTCTTGGAAATCTTAAGGTCTTGTAGATGC
>NW_006922865.1:83337-83886 GCF_000298275.1 Orycteropus afer afer | reverse complement strand
CTCATAGAACCCAGCAAGTCATCGCAGCCCAGGCAAACTTCCTCGTGAGGTCAATGCAATCCAAGGATCTCTTAAATTGGAAAAATGATGCAGCCCCCATTTAAAAACAAAATAGAATGAAACAACATGTACAAAAGGGAGACAAGGTCATCAACCCTATATAGTTAACAAACAGTCCTCCACTAAGATAGCTAAAGGGCTATTCCACTGCAGCCTGTGGCAGATAATCATGAAGCTGGTTGGTGGATGATGGAGTCTTTAAAAATCAAACAAACATGTAAACAAAATCTAATTTGTTGTATTTCTTGCCCTCTAAAAGGAAACTTTCATGGATACTTTTGAAAAGCTCACCATAGGCTCAGTTCTACTTCGATTCCATGCTAAGCAAGCTGCCCTTATCCTGTACTGATGGCCTTAGAACCAAAAACCAGCTCCCCATATAGCCGTCCAGGGCTCTAGACAGTGTGATGACAGCCAGAGTATGAGGGTCTTTGTCATACGTGGACTGTGTGTGTGCAATCCTGGGACAGAAGGGAAAAGTTCCCTGTG
>NW_006922865.1:79861-81407 GCF_000298275.1 Orycteropus afer afer | reverse complement strand
CTATGAGTCAGAGACAACTCAACAGCACCTAACAACAATGACCACAACCTATATTTTACCAATCATGATGTCCTTCTGCTGGGATTGGTTCCTCCTGATAACTTGTCCAAAGTATGTGAGGCAAAGTCTTGCTAAGTTTAGTGGTATGCTTATTTCAGTTCTGCAATTTTGTTTTATGATTTTCTTTCTTTCTTTCTTTTACTAGAATGAGATTAGAAAAATACATATAACCAGCCTAAACAGTGTGGCTGAGTTCAGAATTCCAGGCAGACTCTCCACTGTAAACAATCTTGTAAAGGTATTCAGTGTTTCCGTATAAGAAGTGCTTGTTAGTCTTCCATTCTAGTTATTCCAAAGGTAATTTAGCACTCACAACTCAGTAATTTGTTGGACAGATAAGGAGAGGAAGAGATTCTTTCCTGGGCTTTTTCAGTGGACAACAGGAAATCAGGTCTTAGCTGCAGGTAAGAAAACAAGTTGTAGTCCTTGTTAATGAGAGCAACAGATTGGGCCTGAAGAAGGTCTCCCATGGAATCAACGAGGACCTAAGGAGATAAACCATATACCTGGCCCATATACCTGGAATATTGTTGGAGTGGAAATTGGTAGATGCTTCTTATTTATTCTGAAGCTGACAAGAACATTCAAGAGTCAAAAATAAATATTTACAGGAGTCTGTAGTTGATGAATTAATAAAGTTTATGTATTTCATTAATGAAATGACTCCTTAACTTTTTTAAGAGAGACTTAGGAGATTTAAAGAAAAGTTGCTACATTGTACGAACCTCACCTTGATGTTTCAGTCACTCATTAACTTTTAGATAATTTTTTAACATCCAAAAATGTATTCCTTTATAACTATTGAAAAGATATTTTGCCTATTTTCTTTTCACACTTAATTCAATCAGCTAAATTCACTCATACTACTACCACATGCCCTGTAATCTTACAAAAAATAGACAGGAACCCTTTGGCATTTGTGTTAACTCAGAATTCTCTCTCATCTCACGCTCCCTATGCTACTGACTAGTCTGTCATTCACTCATATCCTAGTCTCTCGTTCATCTATAACTCCCATTTCCATTTTAATCTTTCTCTTCCTTCAATGGACTTTTTCAGACAAGCCGTCATCTCAACTCTCCCTACAGTTAAGATCTCCCTTCGATCTTTGATATGTTTGAAATACGTTCATTCCATTAGATTTATGTTTCTCTCTAAAAAGGTATAGATTGTTACTGTTTTTGTGTACACTGTTGAGTCACTTCTGACAAAAACCCTATATGACAGAGTAGAACTGCCCCACTGGGTTTCCTAGGCTTAGTGGGACCAGATCACCAGGTCTTTTTTCCCAGAGCCTCTGCCTCTGGTGTGTTCACACCACTGACCTGTGGTTAGTAGCTGAACATTTAACACTGCATCACTAGGACTCCTGAAAGCTTTATAGAAAGTGTAATTCTTATAGGCTGTTGACAGAATTAAATTGTATTTTTTAAAATTTTAGAACAACACTTAGCATGCAATAACATTTGTGTTATCATGTTAAATA
>NW_006922865.1:79234-79761 GCF_000298275.1 Orycteropus afer afer | reverse complement strand
TCTCACCGAGGAGACCAACAGCTGAAGGCAATTAGATCCTTTTATATAAAGTTCTGCTATGAGACAAAATCAGTGTTCAATCCCCTGTGTCCCATTCATAAAATTTGAGCAAAAATTTTGTTCAGTAGTTTAAATAAAAGAATAGAAAATCAAAAGCTATACTTGGCAAAATAAAATGTATTAGACTAAAGGTAAAATAGGAGCACTGGTGGCATAGTGCCTAAGGTACTTGACTGCTAACCAGAAGGCTGGCGGTTCAAACCCACCAGCCACCCCTCGGAAGGAAGATTGTGCAATCTACTTCCATAGTGATAACCACCTCGGAAGCCCAAGGAGGGGTAGCTATGAGTCAGGGCTAACTCGAGCCCACAGAACAACAACAACAAAGGTAAAATGATTACACTTAAAGAATTACTCTACCTACAGAGACAAGAAAAAAATTTGCTACCAGCATCTGAAGGCTGTGGACATATTGGATACCTGGTACATGGATAAGAGAAGAGAAGGATATCACCACTGAAAATTAG
>NW_006922865.1:78515-79134 GCF_000298275.1 Orycteropus afer afer | reverse complement strand
TGGAATTAGAAACCCCATGTCAGAAGCATCTGAAAGGAGCTAGGACTCCTGCTATGGCTATTGGCACAGTCAGAGAAGAACTCTAGACATCCAGTCAGAAAATGATGGAAAAAAGAGACAACGGATAGTATAATCCTAATCTTGAGGTCCAAGGGAAGAAAAACCACATGGACCTACATGAATGTATTCTAGAAGGAAAAGAAAAGTGTGAATAGTGTAATCACTAATAATCAATAGATTCTGCAGTGAATAAAGTACAGAATGAAACTCAATCCTTGGTTCCAAGGAGCTTATTTGCCACACATCATGTGAAAACACGTAAATGAACACAAAAATCCATAGGGCTAAAGCATCCTGGCTTCCTCTATACAATAAGGAGGGTAACAATGGATCCCTGAATTAGGGGTTAACATTTGTTCCTAGCACAATGAGGAACATATACATAAATAAGTATCGGTATATGTATACATACATACATACACTTCTGACTTAAGGATAAAGTTGTTTCCCATTTCATTGATAAACATCCATTTTGATGTTACATCTGAAGTTTACTGAGAAAATTAAACTTCTGTGGGAAAAATAAGTGTTTAAATTGATGACATCTTCTCAGACCATA
>NW_006922865.1:77591-78415 GCF_000298275.1 Orycteropus afer afer | reverse complement strand
CTGCCTTTGTTTACTTCAATACTGGCCTTCATTCTCCCTCTTTGTCATGGCCCTTAGTCCTAGATGGTGCTGCATTACATTTTGCTAACTTACACGTTTGTCCTTTTGTCTGCTACAAAGCCACTTCCCTTCTCTCACTTTCATTACATTCAGACTTAGAGTTGTTTTCTTTTGCCCACAAACATATCAACTTTTTGATCTCCAGGAATGTTGTAATGAGAAACAAAAATCTAATGTCTTGAAAATTATAGATAATAATGGTACAGGTCGCTTGTCTTTTAATCTTTCATTTGTATTAACCTCAAGATGAAATAGAAAGAAATGCAGGAGCAGAAAGACAAACTCTACCCAGTAAACACTACATTTACTTAAGAAGTTACAAAAATTTAAAATAAAGAAAAAAATACACAAACTTGTCAAGGAGAGAAGGTTATTTCTCCCTGACATAATAACCTGGGCCTCAGGTCGATGAACTCTCAGATTGAGATAGAGGTGGACTAACAAAGAAGACAAAAGGAATCTCACCGAGGAGACAACAGCTGAAGGCCAATAGATCCTTTTATATAAGGTTCTGCTATGAGACAAAATCAGTGTTGAATCCCCTGTGTCCCGTTCATAAAATTTGAGCAAAAATTTTGTTCAATAATTTAAGTAAAAGAAGAGAAAAACAAAAGCTGTACTTGGCAAAATAAAATGTATTAAACTAAAGGTAAAATAGGAGCGCTGGTGGCATAGTGCCTAAGGCACTTGACTGCTAACCAGAAGGCTGGCAGTTCAAACCCACCAGCCTCTCCTCGGAAGGAAGGTTGGGCAATCTACTTCCA
>NW_006922865.1:76255-76834 GCF_000298275.1 Orycteropus afer afer | reverse complement strand
TTTACAACCTTGCAAACTCAATGGTGGTCTCTATGAGTCAGAATTGATTTGATGGCAGTGAGTTTAGTTTTTTTTTTTTGGTTCTCCTTTCCATTTTCTTAAATTTCTGTTTTGTTTACTAAATTCTTCTCAAAGAATGCTTCCAGAATTGGATTATTTTAAAAAACAAAAGCAATGCTTTGTTTGTTACCCAAATTGAAGACTAGAGTAAAATGTATTTATGCATTCCTTCATTTCATTCACATCTTATGTATAAATTGAGTTTCTAACTAGCAGATTATGAAACTTATAAGAAACTCCATGTGTTGAAAGGTTTTGTCCAGACATAAATTATAGAGGTGTTGGCTGTGAATTTAATGTTAATGAATCAACAACATATATGATATGCCTTTAAACAGAAATGTACGTAAAACAAGATTGTACATTGATCAGTTGATGAAAATGTTGTGACCAGGATGTTCATGGAAATTTAACTCTGCATTTTCCTTAGGAATAATGGTTCTGTATTCTCCAATTCAGTATATATGGTGACTTTATTGAACACAACTACTGCAAATAACAAGAATCAACTACATGCGT
>NW_006922865.1:73637-74746 GCF_000298275.1 Orycteropus afer afer | reverse complement strand
CATCAATGTACAGGCAGGAAGAAGAATTTAAGAGGTGAGTTTCTGTTATTCAGTCCTGGCTCTCCTAGGTTTAAACTTAATTTCTCCTTCCAATTATGTCCAGGTCCTTAACTGGTGATGAAGCACTTCCCAGAATCAGTCTTCCTCAGAAAACAGTACTCTCAGAGGGGACTCATAGGAAGGAAGAAAGGAAGTCAGAACCTGGGAGACTTCTTGTCTATGCTCTGTCCTTCCATGGGAAATAAACAATGTAGAGACTGCTTTATGGATCTTACCTACTAGGTGACAGTGTGAGACATAGTCATCAAGATGACTCCGACTCATAGTAACCCTTTAGAACAGAGTAAAACTGCCCCATAGGGTTTCCTAGGCTTTAACTCTCTACAGAAGTAAAATGCTTCATCTTTCTCCCATGGAGCAGCTGGTGGATCCGAATTGCAAGCTTATTGATTAGCAGTTCAATGCTTTGACCACAGCACTACCAGAGTTGAAGAATTCTTGGTTGTTTTCAGGCAAAACTTTTGTGTATTGCCTTTAGAGGAGTCATTTACTCCCTAAATGTCAGATTCCTCATTTGAAAGTCCATGTGGCCTGCAAACCTCATGAGGTTGTCGTGGTGATCACATGGAGTCATGTATATGAAAGTACTTTACAGTGACATAGCTCTATCCATATGTGACCCTTATTATTCCTGTAATTGGCCCTTTGAACTTGAGGCCTAATTTCTGGGCATTCAGAGCCTAATCTTGAGTCTATTCCCAAAGGAACATTTCTATTAGCCTCCTACGTGATCTTAGCTCCTACCTTCATCTGATATTACCAGGGTGCTGTGTTCCCAGTTTGGAGAGCTCACTTGAAATGTGCTAATGTGGCACTAGACCTACTTTTTCTTTAAAAAGGTGACTCATCCCCTTCATTCAGAAATCCATCCTCATAGACTGTCCTATGAAAATCCAAGGGCCCAGTGCAGTGTGCGGTTGACAGAAAAGGGAGAACCACAGGCAACAGAACATGAAAGGAAGCCTTTGTAAGTATCAAAGGAGTATCATGAAGTCAGAGGTGTATGGAAATGTAACCTTTTCTCAGGCCTGCCTGGCTAGTCTATCTCC
>NW_006922865.1:71621-73048 GCF_000298275.1 Orycteropus afer afer | reverse complement strand
TCTTTGAATAAAAACATTTAAACACAACTGAGACCTAATCCTGATCTCTTCCCAGTCTGCCTTTACTCTTCACCAACCCATGTTTCAAGGGCTTTCTCCATAACCACGCCTGGAAAGTTCATTGGAAAAAGGCTGAAGAAGGGAAGAGAGATGTAATTACAAAATACTCAGTCTCTGGCCTGGATAGCTCTTTCTTGCCACCCTCACCCATGACTGAAGCAGGCACATGGCCCCTCTAATCTGCTCATTGAGTTGTGAGGTCCTTAGACTGGAGATGATAGCAAATGAGCCACAAATCCATAAACAAAGAGAGAGACAAGACTTCAGGAGACCCTTAGCAGGAGAGGACAAAATAGAGGATGTGGAAATGAAGACCATCTAACCCAGGAAGAAGAGTTCTCCTGGTCAGGAGAGAAAATTAACAGAATCACCCGGGTACAAGGAGCACCAGATCCAGCTACAAGCTTCACCAAAGTATAAGCTCAAAACCACAACCAAAATGAGGCATTTCTTTCAGTGTTTTCATAAATTAAAAAGGAGAAAGGGACAAAAAGATTTCCCTTCTAATCTACACGAAGGACTATGTCCCCGGACAAGCTCTGAGAGTCAGGATCAAGAATCCAAGGTCATCCTTATACTTGCTCCAATTTCTGCATCTGGGGTGTGTTCCTCAGGAGACAGAAAGCTGGAAGAGTCCTTCCCTTATTCCCAGCATTTCTTTCAATGTCATTTTTGTATTTAAAAAAAATAAAAAATGAGATGACTCTCAAGAAACTAACCTTTCTCATACTCCTGTGGCCAAAGACAAGTCAGGAAGAAAGAAGTAGTGGATTAGAAGAGCTGAACGACTGGCTGTGGGTCACATAAACCGGCCCTGGCTACCAAATCTGTGCTTGTCTCCAGAGACATACCAGGTAAGGTGGTCACACAGGATGTGCACACACACAGGGACTATTCACTGACCTGTCTGTAATTGTGCAGCAGTACACCACAGAAAGTGTCCTTAGGCTGGCTCTGCTAGTTGTCTTACTTACCTAGTGCTGCTATAAATAGAAGGTTTAACAGAATCCTTCAAACTAATAGTTTACTAGATGGTACTTCTTTAAAAGTGATAAAATTAGAGGAATGATAATGGTAGAAAATTTTCTGAGTGATTTTTGTTGTTATTAGGTGCTTTTGAGTTGGCTCTGACTCACAGGGACCCTGGGTACAACCAAAGGAAATGCTGCCCTGTTCTACACCATCCTCCCTATTGTTGCTGTGTTTTGAGCCCATTCTTTCAGCCACTGTGTCAGTCCATTTCACCGATGGTCTTCCTCTTTTTTGCTGACCCTCTACTTTACAAAGCATCATGTCTTTCTCCAGGGGCTAGGCCCCCCTGATAACGTGTCTAAAATATGTGAGGAGGTCTCTCCATCATTGCTTCT
>NW_006922865.1:70952-71521 GCF_000298275.1 Orycteropus afer afer | reverse complement strand
AAATATTTTAGAACTCATATTAGACTGTTTTTGGTGCACTAGAGGTGGGGCCCATTCTATGAAGTCCTTGAATAAAAATATTTAAACACAACCGAGACCTAATCCTGATCTCCTCCCAGTCTGCCTTTACTCTTCACCAACCCATGTTTCAAGGGCTTTCTCCATAACCACACCTGGAAAATTCATTGGAGAAAAGGCTCAAGAAGGGAAGAGAGATGTAATTACAAAATACTCAGTCTCTGGCCTGGATACTCTTTCCTGGCACCCACACCCATGACTGAAGCAGGCCACATGGCCATGAGAGGATCCCCCTCTAATCTGCTCATTGACTTGTGAGGTTCTTAGACTGCAGATGATAGCAAATGAGCCACAAATCCATAAACAAAGAGAGAGACACAACTTTAGGAGACCCTTAGCAGGAGAGGAAAAGATAGAGGATGTGGAAATGGAGACCATCTAACCCAGGAAGAAGAGTTCTCCTGGTCAGGAGAGACAATTAACAGAATCACCCGGGTACAAGGAGCACCAGATCCAGCTACAAGCTTCACCAAAGTATAAGCTCAAAACCA
>NW_006922865.1:70028-70609 GCF_000298275.1 Orycteropus afer afer | reverse complement strand
ATAACATACTATGCAAAAATTCTGGCTCTATGAGTTAAGATAGGATATTTTTGTTATTGCTCATTGGAGAAATACATATTTTCTGGATTCCACCAATAAAAGGGTTATTCTCGTGTTTGTTATTAAGACACCTAAGAGTTCATGGTGGGCATTAAAATAAATGGCAACTAATGGATTTAGCACATATATAATATATGTTGTTGTTAGGTGCCTCCGAGTCGTTTCCGACTCATAGCGACCCCATGCACAGCCGAACAAAACACCACCCAATCCCGCTCCAGCTCCCTGATCATTGCTATACTTGAGCCCATTGTCACAGCCACCGTATCAATCCATCTTTCAGCTTGAGAAATGATGAACGTGTTCTTCCTTTTTGGTTTTCTAACTCCAGGTCATTTCATTCCACATTTCGTTTTAGTCATTGGCTTTGTCTTCTCGAGCTGCTCTTTGAAATCTTCGGTTCAATTCTTTTATCTTGTCACTTCTTCCATTCACTTTAGCTACTCTCTGCTCAAGGGCAAGTTTCAGAGTCTCTTCTGTTATCCATTTTGGCCCACTTTTCTTTAGATGGTCTCTAAATT
>NW_006922865.1:45662-46348 GCF_000298275.1 Orycteropus afer afer | reverse complement strand
ATAAGCTGTGAAAAGCTATAGAGTTTGAATTGCTTTAATAACCAGGTTTTGGGGGGTTTTTTTGCACTGATTACAATGTGAACACTAAAGTATTGGCTGAGTCTGAGATCTCTGCTATAAAATGAAAGATATGTGGAAATTCAAACACCTTTAAATTTATTCATGTGTTTAACCCTGACAATAGGCCAGTTATCCAGCTTGCTCCTTGCTATATTACCCATATACGAGTGGGTGTATGGTCCTTTTACTTTAGTGTACTGATTCTTGACCAGTACTGTGGATGCATTTCCAACACAACATGATTAATACAACATGAGCCAGAGAACCACCCCTTAAGAGAATGTGTTAGGAGATATCATTATATGCTATTAATATGAAATATAGATGTTATACTTTAGTTCAGAAAAAAAAGAAATAAAATGAACCATCATTTAAAGATGTATTGGAAATTATGTTCAATAATTATTTGTATGTAACTTTGAGAAAAAGTTTACAAATTCCTTAGAAGAGTTTTGGTTGCACTATTTTTAAAAACATATGCACCATATTGCTTTTGTGAGAATCTGCAATTCAGAGCTGAAAGTCAGTAATATATTCTTGTTCTGTTTTTATTTTCTTTAAGTCTGTATTATCAAAAAAATATAAAAGACATTTATATATCTCATTTAAATTTTTCCTGTTATTTT
>NW_006922865.1:40304-41225 GCF_000298275.1 Orycteropus afer afer | reverse complement strand
ATGACACATCAGAATTTATCAGGAGGGAAATATCTTTAGTGTTTAGCAGTTGTTATTTGACCTTGATGGTTAGACATTGTATTAAGTAGAAACTGTTAAAGTCCATTCCGATCTGTTTATAATTTCATAATTATTGAAAGAGACGATGTGAGGACTAGTTAGTGGATTCAGCTGGCTGTGTAAGTTCTTACCCTGGAGGATCCAGAAAAAGAGATACATGGATCAATCCTCAGAGTAGATCTAACCTCACTCCCTCCTGTCTGCAATGTGCTTGTGACGTGCCTTTGGCACTTTAATACTGTAACACAACTTTGCATGGGAAAAATCAAAGCATTTTTAATGTGTTTAACTAAAAGAGAATGCCTGCAGATTGGATATTTAATAGGAAAACTCAAGGTACTTTAATACCAAGCTTCACCAAGTAAAACTTGCTGAACAATAATACATAATACACCTGGTATGTTAATCTAATAGTTCCTAGACACACATGAATTTAAGACATGCTGACATATCCCAATGAGAGCTTATGTTTATTTCTACTTACTGTTTTCTAGTAAATTGGTGTTATTTATGGGTAGTCTGTTGGGCATCATTTGGGGAAAAAGAGAAGAAAAAAAATGGTCTTAGTGTAACTGAACTGATAGCCAGGGAAATTGGGTAAAACAACATGTTAAAGAATATTATTTATCATTTAATTTCAAAAGGAATTGCATTATTTAAAATGCTGGAAGGTCTTATTCAGTTCTCTGCTTTGGAAATCATGCAGATATTTTAATTTATTCCTATCTTTAATGGAGCCAAATGCCCACATGGCAGAGTTTTAGGTGGAATGTGCTAAATGCATCTAAACAATTTTCATTAATTCACTTTTTTCCTGAAATAATTTTATTCTTCATAGCAGACAGTTTCTATGCTATGATT
>NW_006922865.1:35108-36166 GCF_000298275.1 Orycteropus afer afer | reverse complement strand
ATCTAAGATACACCTATTGGTCTCAACCTGTCAGGAGCAAAAGATAAAGAAGAAAACTAAAGTCTCAGAGTAGAAACTAGTCTACAGAGCTAATAGCCTACATTAGCCATGGCGTCATCTATCCTAAGACTAGAAGATCTAGATGATGCCTGGCTACCACTATTGAACTGTCTGAACAGGGCTACAATACATGGACCCTGATAGAATGGGACAAAAATGTGGAACGGAACTTAGAATCCTAAATAAGTCAAAATTTATTGGACCAGTTGAGTTTAGAGGCTTGAGTTTAGAGGCTCCCTGAGACTATCATCCTGAGATTCTTTTTAAATTTGGAACTGAAGTTATCCCACGGTCACCTTTTAATGAAATAACACAGTGACACACAAAATAAAGGATATTACCCATGAATACAGTGCTCCATTAGAAAAACATCTATGAGACCAAAAGGTCAAAAGTTAAGGCAAAGATGAGAGAAGATAAGGAGGTGGGAAACTAGAGTACTGGAAATGGAACAACCAGAACACACAAAGAATGTTGACATACTGTGAATAATTTAACTAATGTCACTGAAAATGTGTATAGAGATTGTCAAATAGGAACCTAATTTACTGTATAAACTTTCACCAAAAACACAGTAAAATATTAAAGAAAAACGGATGAGCTGTCCCTGTCAATCTGTAACCAAATTGCAGATTTGTGAGCAAAATAAAGGACTTTTTAAAAAAAAAGCTCCTCCAACTCATGGCCACCTTGCATGTCAGAGTAGAACTGTGTCCACAAGGTTTTCAATGGCTTATTTATTGGCGGTGGAGTGCCAGGTGTTTCTTCCTAGGTGCCTCTGGGAGGCCTTGAACTTACAAAGTTTTGATTAGCAGCCAAGCACATTAACAGTATGCACCGCCCAGGGATTCGGTTCCTTGGTAACACTCTTTCGAATGAGTTTTTATTTTTTAACCTACACAGGCACTTATGAAAGCCCTTCTTTGTTCTGTGTTCTTGGCTGTGCACTGAGCCTGAAGAGCTAAGTGAAGTGGTATAGGTTTCTCAAGGGATGATTA
>NW_006922865.1:32098-33756 GCF_000298275.1 Orycteropus afer afer | reverse complement strand
CACCTGACAGACATCTCTGTGGCCCCGGGTGGACCAGCCACCACCCTGGGGTCCCTGTGCTGCCAAGTGCAGTTCTAACAGGGGAGGCAGGTGTCATAATGTCACCACTCTCATGGCTGGCTGGCTGGCTGGAACACTCTGTGCCAACTACTGCACCAAGGGTTCATTTAGTCCAGACAATCCCCTCGCAGGTGGCCACCTTTATCACACCTGTTCCACAGAAGGCAGAAAGGCTGTGCCAAGTAGAGTCACACAACCAGGCGGCCAGCCTGGGCCTGAGCCTCCACTGCTCACCCCGCTTCTGAGCAGTGAAAAATGCTGGCCAGCTGCCTCCCCATCCCAAGTGTTGAGAACTACAAGATGGAATTGCCAGCTGCAGTGTCCTGAGGCCTCCCCTGGGCTCTAACGCCACCGCCCCACCCCGGCAGGGCTGGAAGTCTGCTCTGGCCTTTCCTGCAGAAAGCTCAAATTGGCCAGCCCTCCTCCTTCAACCCGACCTAAGCAGGGGCTGCTCTATTCCTTCTGCCAAAGGAGCTAAGACCCCAAACCAGGTCAGATGACTGACACTGGTGCCTGTCTGGGGCTCACACAGCTTCTGGCCACCTTCAGCCGAGCTCCCGGGCTCCCCAGGGCAGCACTGCCATCTTGCTGGAGTTCGTCGAGTGCCAGCTGTGCCAAAGGCCAGACCAGCCCCATTCCAAGCCCTTGCTGGGGCAGCCAGCTCCCTGAAAAGGGGTGTCCTCACCCCAGCCTGCTTCTCTCTCTCAGGACCCAGGTGGGAACCACCAGCCTGGTACTGAGTATCTCAAATGGCCTAGACGTCTTGAGTAATCTAAGGTTGGCCCAAGTGCTCTGGTTTTGAGGCACACAGACCCTGGCTCCTTCCTGCCAGTCTTGCCCTGGACAAGACATTTGACCTCCCTAAGTGGCCGCTTCCTGTCCGTGAAATGAGGGGTGTGAAAGGTTAACACAACCAGGCTGAGAGGCTCTGGGGCCACCAATAAGTACTCAGAGCCTTCACACACGGTGACCGTGGTGCCAATGACACAAGAATTCAGAGAAGTGGTCGCTGGAGCAGTGCTCACTCTTACCCCTCCCCCAGCCAGCACCTGTTCCAGGCTGTGCGGAGACAGGTCAAGGGTAGCGTCTAGGCCACGGCCAAGCTGCCCTTCTGCCTCACAGCCACACGCTGACCCTTGCCCTGGGGCCTTCCTCCCGGACACCTAGGCAGCCATGCAGACCTGAAGCTGACCTGTCTTTGGCCAGACCCCTCCCCGGAGACAGAGGGCCTGTCGGGAAGGCTGTGTGCAGGCCACCTAACCGGGCTCACAAGGCCACCTGGCAGTACAGGGGACTTTCTAGCAAGTGTCATTTGAGCTGGGGCACAAAGACTGGACCAGGCCATGCAGGGGGAAAGGGAGCTTTCCAGCCCACAGAATGCCTGGGGGTGTTCAGAAAGGGCTTCGGGAACTGGAGGGCCAGCACTGGGGAAAGGTGCCTGGGGAGTGGTGCAGATGGCCCCACTGGTGCACCCCACCCGCCCATTAATGAGAGGGATAAGGGACCCTTATCCTCCAGTAGGGGCGGGGCAGGGATAAGGGCGTGCTGGTTTCCTTGCAGAAGAGACTGGGGTGGGAGGGGGCCTAGCAGAACTCAGC
>NW_006922865.1:29020-30057 GCF_000298275.1 Orycteropus afer afer | reverse complement strand
CAGACAGCAGACACACACAGCCATTGCTCTGAGCACCTGCCAACCCATCTGGTTCTCCTGACCAACCTCCACTAGTCCCACCCTCCACTAGGCACTATTATCCCTCTAACACCCAGGGCACCTATGGGCTCCTGCAGACAGGGCCAGGGGACCAGGAAGTCTGGGCATAGGCCTGCCCTAGCAAAGATGGCAGAGAGCCCAGGAAACCGCTGTCCCAAACCACACGGGGCAGTGGGGGCCTCAGGGACCACAGCACCCCACAAGCCAGGCAGTGGCCACATTGCAAAGGCAATAGTCCCAATGGGCTGTCCCAATGGGCGGAGATGTAGTGACAGGCATCAGGAAACGTGGAGAAAGAGCAGGAAGGAGGCCGTTCTCTGGCAGCCACCCCTCAGCCTCTCCCAGACCACTCCAAGGTCTCTTCAGCCCCGATTGACCCCACAAGCAGCCTGGCAGGCCAAGCTCCTCCGCCCTGGGAGGCCTGGTCACCGGAAAATTCCACGCCCCCACCCTGACCCTTGCTTGGAAGCTGGGCCCCCAAGGGCCAAGGTCCCCCTAGCAGGGCAGCAGCTCGTCTGGGGGTCCCCCACCTTCCCGAGACTATTAAGAAAAGGAAGACAGGACCCTTCCTGCAGTGCCTGGTACACATCCATCATCGGGCGGTGGGCGAGAGGGGGAACACAACCCCGCGACCTCTGACCCCACGGTGGTCTGCCAGGACTCGCCGCTGGCGAACCCGGAAGTCCCGCCCGGGAAGCAGGAACGAAATCCGCCCAGCTCGGCCCAGCTCCGCCTTCCCTCAGAGAGCCGCCAGACACCCGGCTGCGCTGCAGTAGGCACGCCCCAGGCGCGCAGGCGCAGGGACCAATCTGCACCCCAGTCCGCCCCAGGCTGGCCGGGGTTCACCGTGACCCAGCCCTCCTCCCAGCCACGCCCCTGCTGGAGCTCCGGGAGAGGAGGGGCGAGAAGGAGGGAAAATGTTCGCCTTCCGGAAGCAGCCGGCGGCTAGCGGACTCGTTCTGCGTCCTTGCGCAGCG
>NW_006922865.1:27193-28845 GCF_000298275.1 Orycteropus afer afer | reverse complement strand
CCTCGCCTCATGTTCTCCACTGTGCGGCCGCCATGGCACAGCAGGCACACCAGGGAGGCCAAGGCGGAGGCGCTGAAGCAGAGCGCGCAGTACAGGCTGATCTTGGCGTAGAAGTTGGCGGCGCCGCTCAGCTGCCCCAGAGGTAGGGAGGCGCGCTAGGCGTAGCTGCTCCCGGAGTCCCTTGAGTCCTGACTGCGCCCCTGAGCGATTCCCAGAGGCTGGCTTACACCTGGTGGGGGATCGCCCCGCCCCGCCCCTTATTGCGGAGGCGGGGCGCCCGGGGTGGAGAGAGGAGCGCGCAGGCAGAGGAGGTGCAGGGGTGCGGGCACCTGGCCTTGCGGCTCACCGCCGGGGCCGCTTGGCCCGCAGCTGTCAGGACACCCGGCGGGGCACCGTCCCTACCCCAGGCCGCCCCGCCACTCTCTCGGGCATCCCCGCGTCTGGACTGCCCCTGCTGCATCCGCCATCTGGGCTCTGCCACCCTGTCCCCTCAGCCCTGCAGCCCAGCCACTTGGTCACCTGCCACCAGGGCCCGCCCACGCCCCACGCGGACTCTGTCACTTCAGGGCTGTCCCCCGCCCCTAAGCCTGGAACCTTAGCTCCCCAAGGGCATAAAGGCGGTCCAAAGACATGCAGCCTGTGCCAGCCAGGTCACCACACACAAAAAGACCAGCGACCAGAGGCCACCTGGACAGGCTGCTGCCCCTTTGGGTTCCCTTGGGCAGAATCTGCAGGACTGGAGTAGGGTTGTTCAGGGTACCCCCACTCTGGGGACTTTCCAGCACAGGCCACCTGGGCAATGCAGTCAGACTGGGCTGGGTTTCTGGCTGTCACCAGGTGGCAGGAGCCACTGCCTGCTTTCCAGAGAAAGTGTGTCACCAGGGATGGCACTCCTGCTGCAGGTATCAGGTGATTGTGTTCAGCTCAGTAGGCTGGCCACCTGGCACAGATACAGCGCCTGCTGCACAGAAGGTCCACGTCACCCCTGTGGGCTAGAGCAGACTGACACTCTAAAACACATTTCCTTTGGGGACAAGCCTATCCCCCATGTCCCCCTTCCCCTCAGTGTGTCTGCTGCAGTATGTGAGACTGCCCAGATACCCCCAGGGTCACTATGAATGCATTGCTGCCCCGTCATTTGTTCGGGTGCTGGGGTAACCTGTTACTAAACATTTCATCACTCTCCTCCCCAACTGCAGTAGTTTCCTCTGACAGGTACAAAAGTGTGGCTCTCCAGAAAGGGGCACTTGGCACTAAGGGGGGGCATCTATGTGCCAGGGGGTTGCCATCATTGTCAAGTGCCTTGTTGTCTGTTACATTAGTGAGACCACGTTGGGGCCGAATGCAGCCTTACTAGAGAGTAAGATGCCTGGCACAGAGTAGGTGCCTTTCCTTTCCCAGTCACTGTCCTCCACACCCTCCACACCCTGGTACAACCTTGTTGAGGTAAGGAGGAGTCTCCCGAGGGTGTGCTCTGCACCCAGTCTCTGAATGTTGTGGCAAAGCTCATCGTCTCGCTGGATCCTACAACTGGCTCATCATCAGCTGACCCCTGGTTCTTGGAACCTGAGCCTGTCACCTGACTTGGAGCCTTGGGTCAGCTCCTGCACCCATGTGAGTCAGGAGAAGCCTCCAGCCTGATGCCTGAACCA
>NW_006922865.1:24684-25191 GCF_000298275.1 Orycteropus afer afer | reverse complement strand
CTTTTGTTCCCAGAAAGCACAGCTCCGGGGAACTTTCTGGAAAAGGTGCTGCCCTGGGAATCCATTCTTCTCCACTCACTGGATACCATGCGGCTGCTGGTCTTCACCCCAAGAGCATGGTGAAAGGCAGGGAAGGTGGTTGGATGGGGAGGGGCAGGCCACATCCTGTCTGAGCCTCTCAGGACATCTTCGAGCCCCCCACCAAGTGCTCAGGAAGGTGCAAGGGGGTGGGGAAGGTTCATGGCTGGGTCAGCTGGGGCTGGATGTGGGTGCCAGATTCTGGGGCAGGGGAGGGAATGTCTTGACCATAGAGAGGCTCCGAGATCCCTCCCTGGGACCCAGTCAGGCAGCAGGTGACTTGGGGTGGTGAGGTGACAGCCTGAGCTGGCACTGCTTTGAGGCTGAAGGGCTGAGAGCCCAGGGCAGGGGTACGAAGGGCTGACCACAGAGAGCACTCAGCCTGGAGGCTGGCCCAACCACTTGCCATCAGTGAGGCAGGATGGGGGG
>NW_006922865.1:20936-21459 GCF_000298275.1 Orycteropus afer afer | reverse complement strand
TGGATGAGTGAGGGTATGAGTGAATGAGTCAATGAGTCAATGAATGAGAATAAATGAGTCAGTGAGTGAGTTGATGAGTGAGTGAATGAGTGAGTGAGCAAATGGATGAGTGAGTGAATGGATGAGTAAGGATATGAGTCAGTGAGTCAGTGAGTGAGTGGATGAGTGAGTGAATGAATGAGTGGTTAATGGATGAGAGGGAATGAATGGATGAAATAATGAATAAGTGAATGAGGGACTGAATGAACAAGTGCATAAACAGGTGAGTGAGTGAGTGAACCCTCCCCTCTGAGTCCAGAAGAGGAGTGAATGGATGAGTGAATGAATGGGGCCACATGGGCTACGGAATGCCAGGGACTACAGGAAAGCTGGGACCATTGAGCTAAGCCAAGTGCCTGAGGCCACGGGCCCTGACAAGAGACCAAGTGTGGGGTCCTGGAAGAAACAGCCTGCAGAGGGTGGGTGTGCTTGCCTCCCAGGCCCCAGCTTTGACCACACCCAGGCGCTCCCTGCACACAGGCCC
>NW_006922865.1:18315-19700 GCF_000298275.1 Orycteropus afer afer | reverse complement strand
ATTGCATTCTTTGAAGATCTATCGATAGTGCATCAAGCTGACAAACCAAAAACAAAAACCAAATGCACTGCCATTGAGTCAGATCCGACTCATAGCAACCCCTCCTTGGGTTTCCAAGGAGATATCACTATGGAAGTATAATGCCCAACCTTGCTTCTGAGGAGTGGCTGGTGGGTTTGAACGGCCAGCTTTCTGGTTAGCAGTCAAATGCCTTAGGCACTACGCCACAAGAGCCCCCAAGTTGACAAACAGCAGCCCAAAACATGACACCAGAAACCTGGGGCCAGGGAGTTCATGCTGAGTAGCAGGAGCAGTTCAGAGAAACAGACCAGGAATGCTTGTGTAACTTTGGTGTGATCAATGTCGCTGATTGTAAACGGAGGAGCTGTTGAGTTGGGGTGTGTTCTGCTGTGTTTATTTTCAACAATGACAAAAATAATATGACATCTGCCTGGATTTTACTTTCCGATAAAAACAAACATTTTTGGTATTTGTATAGCCCCATGAAGTATCTGGGGAGCTCTGGTGGTGCAGTGCCTAAGCCATGTGACTGCTAACCAGAAGGCTGGAGGTTCAAACCCACCAGCCACTCCTCAGAAGGAAGGTGGGGCAATCTACTTCCATAGAGATACCACTTCGGAAACCCCAGGAGGGGTCGCTGTAAGTCAGGTCCAACTCAACAGCAGTGCGGTGCAGTATTTGTGACACGGCTCTTAGGTGCTGTTGAGTCAGTTCTAACTCAGACCTGTGCACAGCAGACCAAGACACTGCCCAGCCGTACCCCATCCTCACAGTCATTGCCACCCAGGTGTGAGCCTATCATTGCAAGTTCTGTGTCAGTCCCTGTCCTGGAAGGTCTTCCAAAGTACTCGTGGTCTCGCCACCCTCACTTCTAAGGAGCGTTCTGGCTGGATTTCCTCCAAGACCAATTTAGTCGTTTCCCTGGCAGTCCATGGTCTATTCCTATCCTCTGCCAGCACCATGCTTGAAATGCATGGATTCCTCTTCGGTCTTCCTTATTCTTACTTATGCTAAGATAATTTGTTGTTTACTTGGAAGTTCCATTCTAACCAAGGTTCCTTCCTTGTCTCTGACAACCCTATCCAGAGGCTTGGACCTTAGAGAGCATTCTCATCCTTGGGTAGCACCACCCTCTAGAGGACAAATGGGGTGGGTGGAGGGGAGATCCTGGCCTAGGATGAGGAGGCAGAGGAGGAGGGAGGCCCTGGAATTCTATTGACCCCACCCCTCACCAGGGGGTAGCTCCTTTCAGGGGACACTTACTGGGCTGAGAACTTTGAAAAACACCCCACACGCCCTGGGTGTTTCTGTTACTGCCTGCGACCTGCCCCGCAGGGAGATGGGGCTGGCCCAGTGCACAGCTC
>NW_006922865.1:14974-16380 GCF_000298275.1 Orycteropus afer afer | reverse complement strand
ATGGGGCCCACAGACAGCCTGGGCCCCTGCATGCCTACATGGAGGGATCATCTGTTAGCCTGGGCACTCACCTCAATCTGCTACAAGAGCATGAGATAACATGACATCACATCAGGGTCCATTGGTTACAGCAGTTTAGCCTGCTCTGGATACCCCTGGCCACAGTGATTGGTGCAGGAGTGAGCATGTGACCCATGCTGGTACTGTTATGAACTAAGGCAGAGACAGTCTTAACACTCTCAGTGAAGCCATTCCCCCTCTTCCCTCCACATGACAAGTCTCCAGGAATGGGTGGGAAGAAAGTCAGAGATGGACAGATGAAAAAGAGACACTGAGAGAAGGTCCTGTTGTTGTTCTGCCCTGTGTCTTTCCATCAAGCACCTCTTTGGTTTCAGGTGTTTGGCGGGTTTCTGGGGTTTGCAGTCAAGGGACTGCCAGAAGAACTAACAAATCTGTCCTGGAAGAAGTGTGGCCAGAAAACTTGGAAGGAAGAATGGCCAGACTTCATCTCACCTACTTTGGTCATGTTGTCAGAAGGGACCATTCCCTGGAGAGGGATATCGTGTGTGATAGAGTGGAGGGTCAGCTAAAAAGGGGAAAGCCCTCAACGAGATGGATTGACACAGTGGCTGCAACAATGGGCTCAGGTGTAGCAAGGTTTGTGAGGCTGGCACAGGACTGGCCAGTGTTTCATTGTTGTACATGGGGTCGCTATGAGTCAGAGCCTGCTCGACGGCACCTAACAACAACATGCTGTCCTGCTGCTGTGGTCTCTGTTCCTGTCTCTTCAGGAATGACCCACAGATCTCCAGGTGTGGCCCAGGGCCCCTGCTTATGCACAAGGGCATCTAGCTGCATCACCTGCCTATCCAGCCCTGTGGTTCTTGGGTGCCGTGAGTTATTTAATATGGCTCTTCTAGCCAGAGTCTTATGACTCTTATCAAAAGACAGTGGGACTATGCAAATTAGGTGCTTGTGGCCCACCAAGGTGATTGGATAGCTTGTTAATAATGTAAATAAGGTGCATGGCACCCTCTCGGGGTAAGGCCATGCAAAATAAAAATGAAAAAAGACCCTTTATGAGAGGACTGGTCATTTTGTGATTCCACTTAGGCTTAAAATGAGCTATTCCAGGAGCAGAAAGGGGGGCCAAGACAAAGAAGCTGGGAGTGGACTGTGCACTTTGGACCCCAGGTCCCTGCATTGGGAACCGCTGAGGCACAGACACGTCAGACTGCAGACAGTGAAAGAGAGTGAGAAGCAGCGGCAGTGAGAGGCCATAGAATCGGGAGACTGGCAGAGACGGGTCACTGGGCTTCCCAGCCCACAGAGTGAGAAGGCTGAGCACCTGCAGGCAGGAGGCTTGCTGGTGGGATGGAGTGCCTCTGGGCCCTTGGTGGAGCTGG
>NW_006922865.1:11923-14428 GCF_000298275.1 Orycteropus afer afer | reverse complement strand
TTTCTACAGGGTCCAGAGCAGAGGTCAGTCCCATCTGCACGGCCTCCTTCCTTCCAGGGTTTATCCACTCAGTCTCCTCACAGTGAGCAGACCCTGCATGCCTGAGCCAGGCTCTGTGCTGGGCAAGGGGCACAGCAGCCATTGGGGACTAAGACACAGATGCACACAGATACTGGGGGGCTTAAGTCTGGTGGGGAAGCCAGGATGGTGAGGTGAACTGGAGGGTTAGGGTCCATTTGGGGAGCCCAGATTCGCAGGTCTACTGGGGGGGTTTAGGTCCAGAAAGAAGGGCAGGATAAAGGCCCTGAGTGACCTGTTGGATTGGGGGTGCCTCTTCGAGGAGGTCAAGGGTCATTCAAGCTGGGGTGGGCCCAGGAGGAGTTGCTGGCATTTGAGGGGGGATGTCCTATTCCTTGCAGGAAGCAACCTAAGCAAAGACACTAAGGCAAGAATGAGGTACCTTCCATGAACTAAAGAAAGAACAGGGTGGGGGAGGGGGAGAGGGAGGGCAGAGCTCGCAGAGGATGGTCGGTGACTCCTGAAGCCTATGCCATTGGGACAGGGAAGCAGGCAGGAGGCAGAAGCCCTCCAAGGCTGCAGCCCCCAGAGCCCACACAGTGAGGGCTGCTGTAGGGCCTGGGCCTCCTTCCACCGGTGGCCCAACTGGATGGATGGGGAGGAAGAGTGGGTGGCTTCTTTTCCTTGTGTATCCCCAAGGGTGAAGTCTCTGCAGAGTGTATGACCAAGGAGAGTGGCTGGTGAGAAGCCCTTGACTCAGAGATGTCACCTATAGGAACCACTCCTCAGTTAATAACTAAGCAACAGGGTCCTGGTTCAGCCATAGGACTGTCCACCCAGCACTGTTGAGAGAAGAGAAAGCCCAGAGCATCCCGCATGCCCATCCTGAGGTGCTGTGACATGAGCCAGGCCACCCTGAAAATGAGGCTACAGGCCTGTACTTCTTGACCTTGAACTTGAACCTCATTGTTGCGGTTGTTGTTTTTGTTGTTATGTGTCATCGAGTCAGACCCGACACATAGCGACCCCTCCTTGGGTTTCCGAGGCAGTATCACTACGGAAGTAGATTGCCCCATCTTCCTTCCTAGGAGTGGCTGGTGGATTTGAACTGCCAGCCTTCTGGTTAGCAGTCAAGTGCCTTAGGCACTAAGCTACCAGAGCTCCTCGAACCTCATTACAGGTGGCTTAGTGTCCTAGCACTGCTATAACAAAATGCCACAAGTGGACGGTTTTTAAAAAGAAGTGTATTTTCTCACAGCTCAGGAGGCTGAAAGTTCACATTCAGAGCACTGGTTGTGGAGAGAAGTCCTTCCTTGTCTATTGCAGCGTCTAGTAGCACCATCTTAGAGCTCCTGGACTTGTCTGCTCCTGTCATCATCAACAGTGGCTGCCTTCCCCCTGTGTCTGCTGGTTTGTCTCTGTGCCTACCCTGACCTTTTTATATCTCAGAAGTGACCCAGCAATCCCTTTATTAGATGTATATCCCAAAGAAGTAAGAGCCAGAACAAGAACAGATATATGCATAGCCATGTTCATCGCAGCACTATTCACAATAGCAAAGAGATGGAAAGAACCTAGATGCCCATCAACAGAAGAATGGATAACCAAACTATGGTACGTACACACAATGGAATACTACACAACCCTAAAGAATAATGTAGAATCAGCAAAACACCACATACTGCAGATGAACTTGGAGGACATGGTTGTTGTGTTGTTAGGGGCCATCGAGTTATTTCTGACTCATAGCAACCCCATGCACAGCAGAACGAAACACCACCTGATCCCGTGCCAGCTCCGTGATCCCTGCTATACTTGAGCACATCGTCGCAGCCACCATGTCAATCCAACTCATCGAAGACCTTCCTCTCCTTTGTCGACCCTGCACCTTACCAAACATGACATCCTTCTCCAGCTGTAATCTATACTGCAGACTGTGTTCCTTAATCTTCATCAGTAAGTGCCCCAAGTCATCTTCACTTTCAGCAAGCAAAGTTGTGTCGTCTGCATATCTCAGGTTAATGATTCTTCCTCCAATCCTGATGCCACATATTTCTTCATATAGTCCAGCTTCTCGGATTATTTGCTCAGCATATAGATTGAATAAGTGGGGAGAAAGGATACAACCCTGATGCACTCCCTTCTTGATTTCAAATCATGCAGTGTCCCCTTTTTCAGTTTGAACGACAGCCTCCTTGTCAATGTACAAGTTCCTCATGAGTACAATCAAGTGTTCGGGAATTCCCATTCTTCTCAATGTTATCCATAATTTGTCATGATCCACACAATGAAATGCTTTTGCATAGTCAATAAAACACAAGTAAACATCTTTCTGGTACTCTTTGCCTTGAGCCAAGTTCCACCTGACAGCAGCTATGATATCCCTTATTCCACGTCCTCTTCTGAATCCAGCTTGCATCTCTGGAAGTTCTCTGTCAATATACTGCTGCAATCGTTTTTGAATTATCTTCAGTAAGATCTTACTTG
>NW_006922865.1:2737-10982 GCF_000298275.1 Orycteropus afer afer | reverse complement strand
ACAACAGCAACAACAACAACAACAACAAATTTTTAGACCTTTCTAAACTATGCGGACTATTTATAAAGTTGCACGGTAATGTATCAGAGAGTGTTTCTTTGTATTCATAAGGTTTTCCTTGGCCAATTGTTTGAGAAGTGGACAGCCTCTTCCTTCTTCCTAGTCTGTCTCAGTCTATAAGCTGGGCTGATACCTGTGCACCATGTGCACCCCACTGGGTTTGAAACACCAGTGGCTCAGCCTCAAGACTCACATCAACACATCACCATGGTAGGACAAACTGACAGACAAGTTTGTCTCCCTGTTGGAAACCTCTCCAATCACTCTTACCTGGGTCCCCGCAGCTGACTTCTCACTCTGTCCTGGTCCCCGGACCTATTCCTCTCCTCTCTCCCATTCTCCTGCCCTGCCGCTTTGGGGCGTGCCTGGGTTCCCTCGCCTCACCTGGATCCCTGTGGATGACTCCTCCTCTGTCCTGATCCCTGGGTCTCTTCCTCTCCTCCCACCTTGCTGCTTTAGGCCTCCCTGGGTTCCCTCTCCTCACCTGGATCCCTGCAGCTTACTCCTCAGCATAATGGAGGATACTATGCTGAGTGAAATAAGCCAATCACAGGACAAATATTGCATTAGTGTATTATTGTAAAAAGTCAAGGAAAACTTTATATATGGAAAGAAAGAAACTTTCTTTGTTGGTTACCAGGGGTGGGAGGAGAGGGGAGGGAGCACTGCAAAGAAGATAAAGTGAGTAGGTTTAAGAGACACCTTAGGCTGGGCTTTATGAAGAAGAATGTGCCATCAGGATTGGAGAAAGACTCATTAACAATCTATGATATGCAGATGACATAACCTTTCTTGATGAAAGGGAAGAGGACTTGGTGTATTTACTGATGATGATCAAAGACTATAGTCTTCAGTATGGATTACACCTGAACATAGACAACAAAAATCCTCACAACTGGACCAATAAGCAACATCATGATAAATGGAGAAAAGATGGAAGTTGTCGAAGATTTCATTTTACTTAGATCCACAGTCAGCACCCATGGAAGCAGCAGTTAGGAAATCAGATATCTTATTGCATTGGGAAAATCTGCTGCAAAAAGACCTCTTTAAAGTGTTAAAAACCAAAGATGTCACCTTGAGGACTAAGGTGCACCTAACCCAAGCCATGGTATCTTCAATTGCCTCCTATGCACGTGAAAGCTGGACAACGAATAAGGAAGACCGAAGAAGAACTGATGCCTTTGAACGGTGGTATTGGCAAAATATATTGAATATACTATGAATAGCTGGAAGGGTGAACCAATCTGTCTCAGAAGAAGTACAGCTGGAATGCTCTTTAGAAGCAAGGATGATGAGACTTTTTTCTCACATACTTTGAACATGTCATCAGGAGTGACCAGTCCCTGGAGAAGGATATCATGCTATGTAAAGTAGAGGGTCAGTGAAAAAGAGGAAGACCTTCAACGACATGGATGGACACAGTGGCTGCAATAATGGGCTGAAGCATGGCAATGATAGCAAAGATGGCACAGGACTGGGCAGTGGTTCATTCTGTTGTACGTAGGGTCACTGTGAGTTGGAATCCACTCCATGGCACCTACCACCACCACCACCACCACCATCACCGCCAAGAACAACGACAACACTGATATGACCTCATTAACATAACAAAGAAAACCTTATTCCCAAATGGGATTCCATACACAGGCATATTTTTGATGTGTGTCCTTTGAGTCGATTCAACTCCACGTGATGTACAGGACAGAGTAGGAGACGTAGGACACCGTGGGGTACCCCAGGTGCAGTCTAAAATAGACTGGGAGAAGATCGCCAGGTCTTTCTCCCATGGAACTGCTGGGTAGGTTCGAACCACCAACCATTTGGTTAGTACTGAGCACTTAACTGTTGTGCCACCAGGGCCCCTTATTTGTGTTTCCTGGAGATACTTTGTCATTTGGTCGAGTGCTTGGCATAGAGCCCTGCCAATGACTATTGTCATCATTTCTCTGATCATCTAGATCTTAAACCCCACAAGGCAATGAGACCATCTCCTACTATCTTAACCCTTTGTCAGTATGACTAACAATAAACCAAAAAGCCTGTTGCCGTCCAATCAATTCTGACTCACAGCACCCCTAGAGGACAGAGTAGAACTGCCCCAGAGGTTTTCCAAGGCTGTCAGTCTTTACAGACACAGATTGCCACATTTTTTCTCCCAGAGTGGCTGGTGGGGTTGAACTGCCAACCTTTCTGTTAGTAGAGCGCTTAATCACTGTGCCACCATTCTAATGAATTGTTAAGACCTTTGTAGTAAGGACGTGGATGATGGTGAGAAGGACTGCTTAAGAGGAGGCTGTATGAGGTGCTACCCCATTTCCCTCCCTGGGTTCTGAGCATAGTGCCCCCTCTTTCTTTCTTCCCAATTCCATTCTCTCCTCTCCTTCCTGCCCCCTCACTGTCCTGGGGGCTTCAGCCTACCCGATGCACCAGAATTGGGAGAGGCAGGATGGCAATGAGTAAGGGTGTTTTATATGAAGCCATGTTAGAGCCGCTCCTGTCTGCCTTGCGCTCTCCAAGCTGTTTCCACTGACTGTTTCCCCTGCAACATAGGTGCCAGGTGGAATGTTTCCTGGGATGGTACAAGATACTGCTTCGTAATCTGCCATATTTGGGTTTATCTTGTGCATCTGTCCGAGGCACCCCTGGTGTCAACAGCTGTGTGTCTGCTGGAGCACAGAGCATTTGTCATCATCAGTGGGTTGTTGCTTTTTACTTTACAAATGGCTTTTTACTTTACAAATGGCTGGAGCAGGAACAACCAGTCAAATGTGAAATGGACAGAGTAAACTTTACAAGCACACACCCAAAGAAATCCTGGAGGGTGAGCAAAATTCAAAAAGACAGACTGTCCCCAAGTCACACCATAACGCTCATGGTGGGAAAACCAGTCCCTGGGGGTGTTTGTTTTTGGCCAACTGGTCTCAGTCATGCTGTTTTCTTCCAGCTCCCCACTCCCTCTCTGGAACTGTCTGAGGTAGGTGGCGTAGACTGAATGGTGTCCCCCAAAATAAGTGTTGAAGTCCCTGTACTTGTGGATGTGACCCAGTCTGGAACATGGTTTCCTTTGGCTATGTTAATGAGGTAACCATCAGAGGTATCTATAGATACAGAGAGATTTATCTCAAGGAAATGGCTCACGCAGTTGTAGAGGCTGCAAGTCCTAAGTCCGTGGGTTAAACATGAAGCTGGAGGCATCTCCTGACTCACCCAGCTGCAAGGAAGATCGGCAGGAACTATAGAAGACTGCTGGCTTTGGAAGGTGATGAATCCAAGACCGATGGGTAAAATGGCAGATTGTTGGCTCACAGGCTGCAAAGGCAATAATTCCAAGATCAGTAGGAAATGCGGCAGGCCTGGATCAAATACAGGAACCGGAGATGTTGATGAGCCAGGTGCAGGATCAAGACCCAGGAGAAAGCCAGAGAGTGTTCCCAGGACATCCATATATGTATTGGAAGTAGGCCATACCCTGGAGGAAACTCCCTTTCAACTGATTGGCTACTCATAGAACATCTTAAGGAGTATTCCAGTTGCACTTCTCCCAGGACAGATTTGTTTGTTTTTCTGGCAGTCCATGGTATTTTCAGTATTCTTTGCCAACACCACAATTCAAAGACTTCAGTTATTCTTCAGTCTTCCTTGTTCACTGTCCAGCTTTCATGTACATATGAGATGATTGAAAATATCCTGGCTTGCGTTAGGTGCCCCTTTCCGGTAGCATATCAGATAGTGTTTCACTGCTATTTATCAGGTTTTCAGTGGCCAACTTTTTCAGAAGTACATGGCCCAAACCTTCTCAATCTGTCTTAGTCTGGAAGCTCTGCTGAAACCTGTCCACAATGGAGAGACTGGTATTTGAAATACTGGTGGCATAATCTCCAGCCTCACAGCAGCATGCCCACTGTAGGGCACAGTGACAGACGAGTGGTTTCCAGTTCCTGAAATGCGGTCTAGAAGAAGCATGAGCTCCAGGTGGGCATTACAACACCAGCTCCCTAGAGCCCATTCCCGTTTCTGTCTTGGTCACTATTACATCTCTGACATCTGAGCAGTGGCTGGCGTGACTAAAAGTCTGGGTTCCAGACAGAGATGGGATATCACTTTAGACACAAAGGGTCTTACCAAGGCGGGGCCCTGTGTCATGGCATCCCCCAGACTCCTGGGGGCCTTATGGTAATGAGTACTCTGACACTCAGGGCTGCCTGGCCAGCAAGTCTCACTTACACAGACTACAGAGGGAAGGGTGCCTCCTGGAGCTGAGCAGGGCTGTGGTCCTGCTTGACAAGCTTGGATGCTCTTGGCAGTGATGAAGATTTCCTAAGAAATATGGTGGCCTGAGAGTGACAAAATGACTTTGACATTAGTGGTGATTCTGTCAGCTCTGTCGCATAGTGGTTAAAGCATTAGGCTACTAACCAAAAAGATCAGTGGTCTGAACCCACTAGCTGCTCCACAGGATAAAGATGAGGCAGTCTGCTTCTGTAAAGATTGACAGCCTTGGAAATCCTATGGGGCAGTTCTACTGTGTCCTACAAGGTCACTATCAATTGGAATGGACTTGATGGCAGTGGGTTTGTGAGCTATGGGGACACCAATAGGTATAGGATGTCCTGTCAGGGATGAAAGTTTCTGAAGTGATAGAGGGCTTTACACTGTTGGGGTCCTGATGGAAAGGGGCATCTTCCTCTTGGGAGTGAGTCCTTGAAATGATGTTCTGATAGGTGTGGGGTCAGCACCATGACTGGGTTTTTGATGGTGATGGACTCAGATCTCCAGGGTCTCCGATTCCGTAGTGATACTGCCTCAGAAACCCAAGGAGGGGTTGCTATGAGTCAGATCCAACTCGACGGCAGTGAGAGAAGATACCATAGACATTGCTGGGGTTAAAGTCTTTTCTCCTCTGCTAGCCTGAGAGTCAGAGCCCAAGGTGGGGCAGGCATCCCAGTCCCATATCTTTCCCCTCCATGGGAGCCACAGGCAAGAACCAGAAGTCCTGGGAACTGAAGTGAGGCAGGATGGTCTGATTCCACCTGGATCTTGAGCCTCAGGGTTTCCTCCTTCACCTCTACCCCATCTTTGGCCCCTCAAGAAACCCCATTGCCCCTCAGAGGTGAGCCCTTCAGGAGTCTGATCCTGCCACAACCACCCCCAAATGCTATGTCCTACATAGGCTGGCCAGGCAGGCTCAGGGCCCTCAGACACATGTGGGTTGAGGCATGGCTGCCCCCTCAGAAGCTCCGCCCACAGGGCCTGAGCACCACCCCTACCTCGGGACCCCTAGCCCTGCCCCTCCCTTCCTCCTTTATTTACGTCACACCCAGGTCCTGGCCCTCCAACTCAACATCCTAGCCCTCAGCCCGAGCATCCCCAGCAGGCCGACTTAGGTTACAGCTCAACTTTGCCAGTTCCTAGTCTGGTGGACATGGGAGGTCACTCTCCCTGTCTGAGCCTCAATTTCCAGAGACATTAAATGGGACTGATGATACTACCTCATAAGATGCGAGGACATAACACCAAGAAAGCCCTCAGCTTAGAGCCTGGCACACAATTGTGGAAGGTTGAAGCGGAAGGCCGAAGGGACCCCTCACTGAAAATTACTGAATTTTAACAGACTAATAGGCACAATTAAAGTGGACATTCATCATAGGGACTACCTTGCTATTTTTCCCTCTGTTTTGCTTTCTTTTAAGTAAATAGCATAGCCAACCTCTTTCCGGATGCTGAGTTCTTTGGATATGTTGTTTTCAGTTACATATTCTTCGAAGCATAACCTTCTCCTATGACTGGTTTTGGCTAAAAACTGTAACCCATGAAGCAAGATGACCCTGGGAAGAGGGACACTGGGTCTGGAGTAACCAGGGAAGAGAAGAACAAAGGGATGCCTAACCATGCTAGGGATCTTCAGCCCCCTTCCCATTTCCCTATATAATCATGTTCACCCCTTTGCTCAGGGAGACAGGCATTTTGGAGAAATGATTCTCTCTGCCTCCTTGGCTCTCAATCCTCAGTAAGTATTTTACTTTCCCTCTTCAACCTGTTGTGATCGCCTCTTTGCAACGGGTGGTGGTGGTGGTGATGGTGGTGGTGGTGGTGGTAAGGACCTTGTTTTCCCACAACAGACTTCTGGTGTCGCCGGGTGGGCTTTTTTTCCCCTGAGATGTGGTGGTCCCATCTCAGCCTGAGGCATGGGTGGCCTGCTCTAAGCAACCACTGGGATTTTCTTTGTCCAGGCCTACTCTCCATTGCCTCTGTCTGCAGGCAACATGACCAGTCCATTTTGCAAAGAAGAGAAAAAGTTCAGGTGCTTGCTTCAGGTAAGTCTCCCACCCTTTTCCTGGGGCCACAGGACTGGGATTGAGGGGGGTGGGAGAGGCTTGCCTCTAGTCACGATAGTAGCACCCCTTCGTGGGAGGAGGAGGGCAGGCTTAGTTGACTGTCCCTTCAGGGAACCCTGCCCCGTATTATTCCTCAGAAGAGGAAGGCTGACTTGGTTGGGGGGAGCGGCGGCTATTTCCAGATCAGGGTCTCCGGAGTGTGTGGTCTGTGAGTGTGGTTTTGTTTTTGTTTGAATGGTTTGTGTGTTTTGTTTTTGTTGAAATAGTTGGTGTGGTTTTTTTATATATAAAGTATAAATGGTCCATTTGTTATTTTTTTATGTCTTTACTACTTCAGGTTCTCACTACCTCTTGACAACTTGAAAGCGAGCATAGCAAGCTCATATTGTTGTTTGCTGACCCTGTCAAGCATTGCACTTAAGGAACTTTGCTTCATTTGTCAGAGGGGCTGTCACGTGTGAAGACAGGAACGTTTATGCCCCTTTAAACTGCTGTTTGTCTGTTTGATTTCTTTTGACAAAGCTGTTTGTACCTTACCCACCCTCTCCTTGGAGGTTCACACTTGGATCCCTCTTTACTTTTCCCCCTTTATTTTTTCTACAGGAAATTTAAAGGGGAACGTAACTGAAGCCCCACTGAACTTCCTTGGCTACATAGCAGTTTTGGGTGTTCCTTAATGTCAGCCTTCCAAATAGAGCTTCTTTCTTTGCCTCAGCCGAGCTGAACAGAACCTAGACCCAGCTTCATGGTTGCATTTTCCTGGCTAGTCAGCCAGGGGTGCCATTTGGTGGCCAGTCCATGCCTGCCAGGGCAGGGGAGAATCCTTGCCAGCTCCCGCCTCTGGAGATTTCTCCAGAGAGCGTTCGACCTGTGACCTGGAGGACTTGACCTGGATCCAATGATGTCTCCTTGAGAGGCAATGAAGGAATCTTGCTTCAGGTAAGCTTACATTTGTTTTGATCAGAGGTTTGAGTTTGTAATCTGGTTATTATTAATCGACCTCAAAATTGCTCAGCCTGTGTTGAGCGTGGCACATGGAATCTGAGCAGGTTATCTGTACTGAGGGTTGCAGCACCCGGTATCTGACCAGGGGACGTGAAAACAGTATTTACTGCTGTAAGTGTTGTTGTTGTTATGTGCCGTCAAGTCAGCCCCGACTGATAGCGACCCCCTCCTTGGGTTTCCAAGGCAGTATCACTACAGAAGTAGATTGCTCAACCTTCCTTCCAAGGAGTGGCTGGTGGGTTTGAACTACCAGCCTTCTGGTTAATAGTCAAGTACCTTAGGCACTATGGTACCAGAGCTCGCACTGTAAGTGTTTAGACCATTAAACTAACCTGCATGTTTGCTGGCTTTTCTGTTTGGATTTTCTGATTCTGTTTCTTTCGTAACCAGTTTTGAGGTGGGTAACAGCCCGAGTACACCAGAGTGCCCTTCTTTAGAATGCTTTTTAAAACACTGAAACAATTTGGTTGTGATCCCATGAAAAAGGAAAAGGCTGATCTTTTTAAATTGCGGTAGAGTCGTTTCCTACTCATAGCAACCCCTCCTTGGGATTCCGAGGCGGTATCTCTATGAAAGTAGATTGTCCAGTCTTCCTTCCGAGGAGTGGCTGGTGAGTTTTTCCGCCAGCCTTCTGGTTAGCAGTCCAATGCCTTAGGCACTACGCCACCACAGCTCCCCAGGAGACCAAAAATTCTGGCTGTCTTGTGGGTCAGTAAATTGTAATAATATTTTGCAATTGGAATTGTTTTGTTCCTGCATAAGCAAATAAAACAAGAAAATGTTTATAGAGCCCTTTATGTCTTTGTACAGTGATGAGGAAACTCAACAATCTTGTAAGATTT
>NW_006922865.1:0-428 GCF_000298275.1 Orycteropus afer afer | reverse complement strand
CTGTTCAGACTCAGAGTTGCCCCCAAAACAAAACTGAAAGTGAGTCCCTTTGAGATGATATATGGGGGGCACCTCTAGTGCAAAACCTAAATGCCACTGTTTTGGGGGTTTTTTTTTTCAACTTTTTATTGTGTTATTTCAACTTTTCATTTTATTTTTACAAAGTAGATTCATTTTACATTCTACAGTTAATACACATTTTGTTTTGTGGCACTGGTTATATTCCCCAGAGATAACATCGCTCCTCCCACTTCCTCTCTGTGGTTACCTTTTCGCTGAGTTCTTGCTTATGCATTCCTGCCTCCCTACCTTTCTCCCTGTGCAAATGCTGCCCTTATGATCTCCCATGGTTGATTGTGCTATGAAGTGCATCTCCCTGGTGTAGGTGTTCCATTTGTAGGCCTGCTATTGTTTGGCTGAGAGTAAAG
>NW_006922864.1:156035-158456 GCF_000298275.1 Orycteropus afer afer | reverse complement strand
TCTGTTAGTAAAGAGGGCCCTGCTAATCTGTGGCATGAGGTGGCAACATTAATATGCAAAATAGCATCACCAATAGATCAAGTACTTGGGAGAAGTGAGGCTCTGAGTGATCATATATTTGATACTTTTCTGCAATTTTGTTAGCATGAGGAGTATAAGGAAGCTGGTTGGTTGGTGCTACTTACACTAGACAAAGAGGTGAAAGAGCAAGATGAGCTCAGGGTTACTGAGTCATGGCTTAAGTGCCACATAAAAGACCTCAGTGCTTCCTGTTGTGCTCTGAAAGAAAGCCTTATTTATTTTAGTAACAGAACTGATATTGCTGAAAACCAAACCCAGAGTCTTATTGTAAGGATAGCTGAATTACAACACTAATTAAATTACCAACCCAGAATGGTGTCTGAAGTTAAAGTGAGGGGATTGATTAGGAAAAAATGGGATCCTGAAACCTGGAATTGGGACATATGGGCAGATAGTCAGGAAGATCAGGATACTGAACCTGTAAATTCTGTTGAATTCCTCCCATCTGAATGGATTACTGTAAAACCATTATCCCCTCCACCTCAGTTTGATGGGATTAACCCAACTGTTCCTATTGAGTCATTGCCTGAGGCAAAGGCCATGGAAGACATTATTGAATGTTCTCAGGAACTGCCCCAACCACCCATTGTTGCTGCTAGACCTATAAATAAAGTTAAGTTCAAGCGAGCCCCAAAAGGTGAAATACAAAGTGTGACTGAGGAGGTGTTATGCCACACCTGAAAAGACCTACTTGATTTTGCTAACACATACAGACAGAAACCTGGAGAATATGTATGGGAATGGCTACTGAGAGTATGGTATAATGGTGCAAGGAATGTAACATTGGATCAGTCTGAGTTTATTGATTAAGGCACACTAACAATGGAATCTTCATTCAATGTTTCAGCTCCAGAGTTTAGGAAAGGATCTAATAATTTATTTGGTTGGCTTACTTAAGCACGGATTATGCGGTGGCCTACCTTAAGTCAAGTTGCAGTACCAGACCTGCCTTGCTATACTGTAGAAGAAGGTATCTAGAAGCTATGGGAAATTGGCCTGTTAGAATGGATTTTTCAGATTAGACCCTTAAAGCCAGAAATGGAGAGTCAAGGAGACACGCCTTTCACCAGTACAGTGAGGAATAAATTTGTGAAGGGAGCTCCAGCATCCTTGAACACTGCTGTGACTGCTATTTTATGTAAACCAGATTTGACGGTAGGAGCTCTGGTAGCATAGTGCCTAAGGCACTTGACTGCTAACCAGAAGGCTGGTGGTTCAAACCCACCAGCCACTCTGCAGAAGGAAGGTTGAGCAATCATCTTCTGTAGTGATACCGCCTAGGAAACCCAAGGAGGGGTTGCTATGAGTTGGGTCCAACTCGACGACATATAACAACAACAACAACAGATTTGACAGTGGGAACTGCCCTAATTGAACTAAGACACTTAATTACGATGAGGCTGATTGGACCCCGTGGTAGTAGGAGCCAAGTGGCAGCAGTTAATCGACAAAGGCAAGGTGGACATGGTTACCATAATGGACAGCAGAATCAGAACAGTAATCAGAATAGTCTGACTCACGTGGAAATATGGCATTGGCTACTTGCGCATGGTATTCCTAGTAGTGAAATACATGGCAAACTTACTAAATATATACTTGATCTGTATAGACAGAAGAATTCTAGGTCACATGAACAAAAGCCTAGATTGAATCACCAGAATAGAGTCATGGCCTCTCAATCAATTCCCAGACTTGAGTCAGTTTACAGACCCACAACCCCTTGACTGAAGGGGAGGCAGGGTCCCTTTGAGGAAGGACCCCGATACATTGTCAAAAATCTATAATGTCAATCTTTCTCCCAGCCTTCCCCAAAGGGATCTGAGGCCTTTTACAAGAGTGACTGTTCATTGAGGAAAAGGAAATAATCAGACTTTTCCGGGATTACTGGACACTGGATCTGAACTCACACTAATTCCAGGACACCGAAAGTGTGATAGCAGCCCACCAGTCAGAGTGGGGGCATAAGAAGGTCAAGTTATTGATTGAGTCTTAGCTAAGGTGCATCTCACATTGCATTTAGTGTGTCCCTGAATCCATCCTGTAGTAATTTCCCCAACTCCAGAATGCATAATTGGAATAGATACACTGAGCAATTGGCAGAATTCCCACATTGGGTCCCTGACATGTGGAGTAAGGGCTATTATGGTAGGATTCTAACAATGAGGTTGATCAGATGATACGTTCAGTGGAAACCAGCCATCCTTTTTCCTTACTTTCTCCTATCATTACTCAATGCCCTCATGAAAAACGTGGCCATAGTGGCAGGGATGGAAGATATGCATGGACTCAGTAGCATGAACTCCCACTTACCAAGGCTGATTTGTCTACCACCACTGTAAG
>NW_006922864.1:153177-154350 GCF_000298275.1 Orycteropus afer afer | reverse complement strand
CTCCTGGTACTTGGTATGCAGCTATTGATCTGGCCAATGCCTTTTTCTCGATACCAATTTCAAAGGACTATCAGAAGCAGTTTGCCTTCAGCTGGCAAGGCCAACAGTATACTTTCACAGTGCTTTCTAGGGGTATATCACCTCTCCAGCACTATGTAATAATTTAGTCCATAGGGATCTTGATAGCCTTTCCCTTCCACAACACATCACACGGGTCCATTATATTGATGACATTATGCTGACTGGACTTAGTAAGGAAGAAGTATCCATGACTCTAGACTTATTGGTGAGACATATGCATGCTAGAGGTTGGGAAATTAACCCAAAAAAATTCAGGCACCTTCCACCTTAGTGAAATTTGTAGGGGTCCAATGGTGTGGGGCATGTGGAGATATTCCTACTAAAGTGAAGGATAAGTTATTGTATCTGGATTCCCCCACAACCAAAAAGGAGGCACTATATCCAGTGGGCCTCTTTGGATTTTGGAGGCACCATATCCCTCATTTGGGTGTGTTGCTGCGGCCTATTTATCAAGTGACTTAGAAAGCTTCTAGTTTTGAGTGGGGCGCAGAAGAATCAAAGGCTCTGCAAGAGGTTCAGGCTGCCGTGCAGGCTGCTCTGCCACTTGGGCCATATGATCTGGCTGACCAAATGGTGCTTGAAGTGTCTGTAGCAGATAGAGATGCTGTTTGGAGTCTTTGACAGGTCCCTATTGGTGAATCGCAATGCAGACCCTTGGGAATTTGGAGCAAAGCCCTGCCATCCTCCGCAGATAGCTACTCTCCTTTTGATAAACAGCTTTGAGCTTGTTACTGGGTTTTAGTAGAGACTGAATGCCTAACCACAGGCCACCAAGGGGCCATGAGGCCTGAGCTGTACATAATAAACGAGGTGTTGTCTGACCCACAGAGTCATAAACTTGGATGTACACAGGAGCTCTCCATGTTTAAAAGGAAGTGGTACATGAGAGATTGGGCTTGAACAAGAACTGAAGGCACAAGAGTGATAGTTGGAGCTGTGTGTCAACTTGGCTGGACCCCAGTTCTGTGTGGTTGTTCCCATGATGGGATCGGATGACTGTGTTCTGAGTGGCCAATCTGCCCAAGGGGAGTTTCCCTAGGGGTGTAGCCTGCTTCCAGGATATCCAGGGGCATCCTGGGAAGAGAGACATTC
>NW_006922864.1:123066-124404 GCF_000298275.1 Orycteropus afer afer | reverse complement strand
TAGCAGGGATTGTGGGGCTGGTGCGGGATCGGGCAGTGTTTCGTTCTGCTGTGCATGGGGTCGCTATGAGTCGGAAACGACTTGACGGCACTTAACAACAACAACAACATAGTATAATATAAAAACCAAGAGATCTGTGTGTATATAGTTCTATGTCATTTCATCACACATGTAGATTACAATAACCATCACCACAATTAAAATAAGAAGTATTCCATCACCACAAAGATCTCCTTCATTCTGTCCCTTTATAGTGACACTTACCACTCTTCTCTCACCATCCCTAACTCTTCGTAACACCTAATTTGTTCTATAATATTTCTATAATTTTGTCATTTTGAGAATATTGTACAAATGGAATTATACAGTTTGTGATCTTTCAAGATTATCTTTTTTTTCACTCAGCACAATGTCCTTGAGGTCCATCCAAGTTGTTGTTTGTATCAATAAATTGTTTCTTTTTTATTACTGAGCAGTATTCAATGGTAGGGATGTACCAAAATTTGTTTGATGATTCAACTCTTGTAGGATAGATATTTTGGCTGTTTCCAATCTTTGGCTATTATAACAAAAATGGATATGAACAATCAGAAGGGGAAAAATGCAGAATAGATCTTCAAATTCTCATGGACTCCAGACTTTCTAGAGCCTTGGAGGCTAGATGAACCCCTGAAACTATTGCTCTGTGATTATCTTTAAGCCTTAAACCAAAGATATCCCTCCCAAAGTCTTCTTAAAACCAAACAATTGTTTAGTTTAATGAGTGAAAAAATGTCTGCCTTCAATGGTCCTATAAGTTTATGTGAATGATCAGAATTCCCAGGTGTATAGTAGAGCTGACAAGGGGAAAGGTTGTGGTCACGGCTTGGCCACAGCCAGCTACCCAGAGGGACCAAGTAGTTGAACCTGCAGGCTTGGGACCATATTCGCAGGGGACATCAAGGTCAATTGGCATAACATACTACACAAAACATTGTTGCACCTCCTACTTTGGTGAGTAGCAACTGGGATCTTAAACACTAGCAAGCTGCCATCTAGATGCAACAATGGGTCTCTCCTCGTCCAGAGCAAAGAAGTTTGAAGAAAACCAAAATTCATGGAAACGATTAGTCCTAGCGACTGGTACAACATCCAATCTGCAGCCTATATGACTATGAGACCAGAAGAACTAGATGGTGCCCCGCTACCACTGTCATCCACTTGGAAGGGGATCTATGTAGGAGATCCTTGATAGAGAAGGAGAACAATGGGGAACAAAACTCAAAATCATTTGGAGGAAAAAAAAGGGGGGGGACCAGGTTTGCTGGTCTGATAGAGCCTGGTGGAACCACTGAGACT
>NW_006922864.1:119140-122730 GCF_000298275.1 Orycteropus afer afer | reverse complement strand
TATATGGGATCAAATTGACAACAGTATCTGGAAAGATCACATAGGAACCTTAGGGGGCAGTGAGTTTATGATAATGAGGAAGGAACAAATCACAAAAGAAGGCTGAGAATGTTTGCACAACTCAAAGAATGTAATCAATGTCACTGAATTTTACATGTTGAAACTGTTGAAATGGTGTATGTTTTCCTGTGTATATTCTCAAAAACAACAACAACAATTTTTTTTTAAAAGCTGATTATGAACAATGATATACATGTCTTTTTTGTGTGGATATAAGTTTTCATTTTTTCTGTAATAAACGCTCAAAAGTGAGATTGCTAAATCATAAGGTGTATTATGCCAAGAAATTTGGAAGACAGTTACTTGGCCAACTAATAAGAAGAGATCCATATTTGTGCCTATTCCAAAGAAAGGTGATCCAACAGAATACAGAAATTATCAAACAATATAATTAATATCACATGTAAGTAAAATTTTGCTGAAGATAATTTAAAAAATGTCTGCAGCAGTGCATTGACTGGAAACTGCTAGAAATTTAAGCCAGATTAACAAGAGGATATGGAATGAGTGATATCATTGCTGATGTCAAATGGATCTTGGCCGAAAGCAAAGAATACCTGAAAGAAGTTGTTTTGGTCCTCTAGTGCTGCTCTGACAGAAACCACAAATGGATGGTTTTAACAAACAGGGATTAATTTCTCTTACAGTTTAGGAGGCTAGAAGTCTGAGTTAAAGTGTCAGCTCTAGGAGCTTGCTCCCAGCCCACTGGAGTTGGAGGCATCTCTTAATTCAGGCAGCTGCTGGCTGCTGAGGCTGACAAACCTAAGGTAGACAAGTCCAGAAACAGTCCCAAGATTAGCAGACAACATGGCAGCCCATTGAGATGAAGACTCAGCCCAGTGCAGGATCCAGATGTGTCAAGAAGCTCAGAGATCTTTCTCAAAGCTGCTTCCTATATCCTGGAAGCAGACCACATCCCTAAGGCAGCTACTCAGTTGCTCACAGTAGATTCCACCATGAAGCTGATTACTAGTCTCATCATGGGGAATAACTACATCCAGCTGCCCAGCCACTTGAAATCAGGCCCAGACAAGTTGACGCAAAACCTTAACTACCATAGATGTTTACAAAAACTCAAACTCACTGCCATCAAGTCCGATCTGACTCATAGCGACCCCTACTTGGGTTTCAGAGGCGGTATCACTATGGAAGTAGATTGCCCAACCTTCCTTCCAAGGAGTAGCTGGTGGGTTTCAACCAGCCTTCTGGTTAGCAGTCAAGTGCCTTAGGCACTATGCCACCAGAACTCCTACCTGTGTTTTATTGAGTATGCAAAGGTACTTGACTATGTGGAATATAGCAAATTATGCATAACATTGCAAAGAATGGGAATTCCAGAACACTTAAAAGGATACTGCATGGTTTAAAATTGGCAAAGTGGTGAAATGGGGTTGTAGCCTTTCACCATACTTATTCAATTTGTATGCTGAGCAAATGATCTGGTAAGCTACACTGTATGAAGATGAATATGCCATCATCAGAAGTGGAGGAAGACTCATTAACAACCTGCGATATGCAGGTGACACAACCTTGTTTGCTGAAAGTGAAGAAGACTTGAAACGCTTGCTGATGAAGATCAAAGACTACAGCCTTCAGTACGGATTACACCCCAACATCAAGAAAACAAAAATCCTCACAACTGGACCGATAAGCAGCATCATGATAAATGGAGAAAAGACTGAACTTTTCAAAGATTTCATTTTACTTGGATCTGCAATCAGCACCCTTGGAAGCAGCAGTCAGGAAACCAAACGATGTATTACATTGAGCAAATGTGTGGCAAAAGATCTCTTGAATGTGTTAAAAGAGCAAAGATACTACTTTGAAGACTAAGGTACATGTTACCCAAGCCATGGTATTTTCAATAGCCTAATATGCATGTGAAAACTGGACAATGAATAAGGAAGACTGCAGAAGAGCTGATGTATTTGAATTGTGGTGTTGGTGAAGAATATTGAATGGACCGAATTGGACTGACTGAAGAACTAACAAATCTGTCCTGGAAGAAGCACAGCTTTAATGCTCCTTAGAAGCTAGAATGGCCAGACTTCATGTCTTGTACTTTGGTCATGTTATTAGGAGGCACCAGTCCCTGGAGAAGCATATCATGCTTCGTAAAGTAGAGGGTCAGCGAAAAAGAGGAACACCCTCAACAAGATGGATTGACACAATGGCTGCAACAATGGGCTCAAGCATAGCAGGGATTGTGAATTTGATGCAGGACAAGGCAATGTTTCGATCTGTTGTGCCTGTGGTTGCTATGAGTCAAAAGTGACTTGACGGCACCTAAAAACAACAACAAGTTATGTTTAGTTGTTTAAGTAACTGCAGAACTATTTTCAAGGGGGACTATACTATTTTCATTTTCAGCAGCAGTGAATGAGAGATGTAGTTACTCTATATCCTTGCCAACAGTTGGCATTGTCACTCCTTTTCATATTAGCCCTTTTGGTAAGTGTGGTGACAGCTCATTTGTATTTTCCTGATGCCTAATGATGTCACTAAAGGCACAGGGACCAGAATAGAGTGAGGAGTCAGCCACAGGGATCCAGGTGAGGAGAGGGAACCAAGGCCATGCCCCAAAGCAGCAAGGCAGGAAAGCAAGAGAAAGGAGAGGAAAAGACCCAGGTACTGGGACAGAGCAAGGAGTTAGCTGCAGGGATCCAGATGAGGAGAGGGAACCCAGGCCACGCCCCAAAGTGGCAATGTGGGAAAGTGGGAGAAAGGAGAGGAAAAGGCCAGGGAGACCGGAACAGAGCAAGGAGTCAGCCACAGGGATCCAGGTGAGGGTGGTTGGAGAGGTTTCCAACAGCTAACGAAGACAAACTTGTCTGTTGGTTTGTCCTACTGTGGTGACATGTTGCTGTGAGTCTTGAGGCTGTGCCACTGGTGTTTCAAACACAGTGGGTTGCACATGGTGCACAGGTATTAGTCAGGCTTACAGAGTGAGACAGACTAGGAAGAAGGAAGAGGCCACACATTCTCAAAGAATTGGCCAGGGAAAACCTTATGAATGGCAGAGAAACACTGTCTGATACATTACTGCACAAATTTATGAATAGTCCAGAATCATTATCCAATACAGAGGAGGAGAATGAGTCACTTGGGTTAGAAGACTCTCAAAATACGACTGGAAAAGAGCTGCATCATCAGAGTAAAACAAGCCTTACTGATATGGATAAGATAAAGCTTTCAAGACCTCCATTTACTGATGTGGCACCACTCAAATTGAGGAGAAACAGCTGTAAACATCCATTAATCATTGGAACATGGAATGTACGCAGTATGAATCTAGGAAAATAGGAAGTTGTTAAAAATGAAATGGAATGCATAAAGATTGATGTCCTAGGCATTAGTCAACTGAAATGGACTGGTTTTGGTCATTTGGAATCAGACAACCATATTACCTATTATGCCAGGAATGACAGTTTGAAGAGGAATGGCGTGGCATTCATCATCACAAAGGATGTTTCAAGATCTGTCCTGAAGTACAATGCTGTCAGTTATATGATAATATCCATACACCTACA
>NW_006922864.1:100406-116999 GCF_000298275.1 Orycteropus afer afer | reverse complement strand
GAAATGCTCCTTGAAAGTGAGAATGGCCATACTTCATCTCCCCTACTTTGGTCATGTTGTCAGAAGACATCATTCCCTGGAGAGGGATGTCATGCTTGGTAAGGTGGAGGGTAGATGAATGAGGGGAAGGCCTTCAACGAGATGCATTGACACAGTGGCTGCGATGATGGGCTCAAGTATAGCAGGGATTGTGGGGCTGGCGCGGGATCGGGCAGTGTTTCGTTCTGCTGTGCATGGGGTTGCTAGGAGTTGGAAACGACTCGACAGCACCTAACCCTAACAACAACAATGATGTCAGCCATCTTTTCCTGTGCTTATTTACCATCCATATATCATGTTTGATATTTTTTTGTGATATTTAGCTGGAGTACAGTACTTATTATCTGTTTTATTATTTTTATTTTTTTTGTCTTGCTAGGCTATCCCTTTCCTGGTCCTTTAGCTGGAGAGGGCTGACTTTTCTTGTAGCTTTTTTGTGTGTGCCCAGTGGAGTTCCCAGTTTGTTAGCTTCTCCAGTAGCTGGTTTCAGACATTTGAGGCCCCAAACAATCAATCAATCAAACAAAAAGCCAAAATCAAGAACTCACCACTGTGTTGTTCCTCAGACCCTATGGTCCCTAGCTTATTTCCTTCTTCTCTCCATATTCTCAGTCTTTGTATGTTTGTTTTATAAATAATGTCCACAGTTTTTGGCTGTACTTAGCAGGTGAAATTGGGCAAAGTATGTCTCTATTTTGTTTCCAAAAGCAGAAGTCCTTTCTGTGACCAGTGGTTTTGAAATAAAACCATGGATTTTATTTCATGGTTCCATGGAATCCTTGGGTTCTGGGTTATTGCCCAGGGGCTGCCATGATGAGGAGAGGGTGTGGCAGAGGGGGATGTGGAGCCCTTACCTCTAATTTACTAGAGCAGCTTCACTTTTGCTGATTGTATATATTGGAGTTCTATCTAAGATCTCATGGACAAAAGGGTTCTGTTGCTTAAAAGAAGTTGGAATCCACTGTCCTATTGAATTGTCCTCAAATTTCAACATTCTGGTTTCCAAACTTTGTCTCCCTCACTGTCTTTCACGCCTGAAGGAAGTGTATAAATCTTCTGTCAAAACCATGTGTCTGTATTTTTAATTTGGGCAACTTGGTAGCCATAACCATATGCCATGGAATCAAAGTGTCTAGGCAAGTCCCAGATATTTGCACACCTCACACAGATGTTCCAGTTTGCTGTTCTTTCAGCTAATGGCTTATGGAAAAGGATTTAGCCTCTGAAATCCAAATGGCTAGATTTGAGATTTAATGAATCCCTAGCTGTGTGATTTTAAAAAAGTGACAAGTTTATAGAGCCTTAATTTCTGCATCTGAAAACAGGGATAATAATGTCTAATGTATGTGATAATTTGCTAAATGTTAATGGACCATACAAAAGATACTCATTTAGAACGCTGGCCTGTGCAGCACTGTCCAATATACCAACCACTAGCCACATGTGCTATTGAGCATTTGAAGTGTGACTGAGAAGCTGAATTTACTTTTCATTAAATTTATGAACTGATACTTAATGTGGTTATTGAAAAATTTTAAGTTTATTTGGAACAACTTAACTATGAGTATTTGAAACACCTTGAGTATGGAACAACTATAAATTTTATGAAATCTAAATGCTGATCAAATATTTGTGAAGAAAATTTACTGTCTTAATTGCAATATATTGAAGTATAAAACATGCTGAATTTTGAACACTTAGTATGAAAAAGAATGTAAAATTTTAGTAATTCTTAATTTATTATATGACAAAGTGATAATATTTTAGATATAGTGGGTTAAATAATATATATTATGAACATTAATTTCACTCAGTTCTTGTTACTTTTTTAAATTACTTGGATGGCTTCTGTCATATTTCTATTGGACAGTGTTGCCCTAGAGTGATACTTACATATGATGTAGATAAATTAAGTTTAACTTTGGTGAGACTCAGTGGCTCCTTTACCTAGTTTTATCTGCTTAAGCTATGTAAAGTATATTTTCAATTGAACAGCTATGCTATATGTAGAATTTTTGCCTCCAAGTTAATCGACTGAGGTTGATGAGCTCTAAGTTCCTCTCCATACTCGTGGGAAAATAAACCTTACCAGATAACCATTCATTCAGGAAATAAGGCACTTGACTGCTAACCAGAAGGTTGGTGGTTCAAATCCACCAGCTGCTCCATGGAAATAAGATGGGGCAATCTACTTCTGTGAAGATTTACTGTCTTGGAAATCAATAGGGGTCACTATAAGTTGGAATCGACTTGATGGAGTGGGTACTATGTGTCAGCTGCTGTGCTGTGCCTGAAGACACTGAGGTAAGCAGATATGAGATCTCTGTCCTTCAAGAAATTACTGGGTATTGGGAAGATCTCTGTGCCAGATGTGCAAATACCTGGGACTTTACTGGACACTTTACTTTCATGGCATATGGTTATGGCTACTACATTTCCCAAACTAAAAACATAGACACATGTTCTTGACAAAAGGTTTTTATACTTCTTCTAGGCATGAAAGACAGTGAAAGAAATACAGATTGGAAGCCAAAATATTGGAATTTACTACCTGGGAAGTCAGTCATTTGCAAAATAATGATAAAAATAGTTATTTCATTGTGATTGTGGTAGATTTTATAAAGTAAAAATATAGGAGGCTATAAAAGTGCTTTTAAAATGAACATTCCTTTCTCCAGAAATTTCCCCCTTAGGAATTTATCCTAGAGAAAGAATCATTGATGTGTCCAAGATGTATGTACAAGAATGCTTCCTGAAGTGGTAAAAATACTAAAAATACCTAGAAATAATCCAGATGGTCAACAATTTGGGATTGGCTATCTCAATTACCTATATTATAAAATACCGGGTAGCCACTGAAGATCATATCAAGAAAGATATTTAATAATTTTAAAATATGGTCACGAAATCAATACATGTACCATGATCCTGATTAAATAAAACATACAAATGTATAGAAAAGTACAAGAGTGATCTTCACCAACACGTTAATATGTTTATTTCTCTGGTAAGGCTATAAGTATTTTTTTTTTTTTATTCTTTGGCCTTTGTGAAATTTCTATATTTCTTTACAATCAACATCTATTACTTCAATATGAAGAAAAAAATATAAAGTGAACTGACTGAATCAGGCCATATTTTATAATTTCTTGAACTGGGATAAAACCAAAAAATCAAGCTCACTGCTGTCGAGTCAGTTCCGACTCATAGCAACCCCTCCTTGGGTTTCTGAGGCAGTATCTCTATGGAAGTAGATTGCCCAGTCTTCCTTCCAAGGAGTGGTTGGTTGGTGGGCTTGAACCACCAGAAAAGAAAATGGAAAATGGGAGTATTAATCCTATAGGATTAAAAAGTCATTCATTTTATATATATCCTTACCATCCATTTTGGGGACTAATATATTTAGGTTTACTTTTCCAACTTTTAATTACTTTTGTCATACAGCAACATCATGGAGTCTGCTTAAGTGAAAGGAAAAGAGGTTTACTGAGGAATAGAAATGTTTCAGACTAGGATGATGTCCACATTCAGAGAGTGAAAATGGTCACTCCGCTGGATAATGAGGAAGAAAATATTTTTTGTACACTTAGAGCAGGAAGTAAAAGTCACAAAATCATAATGGGCTGAAAGAGGAGTCAAAGGCGGGATTATGAGAGTGGGGATTTAGCAGGGATAGGTAGATAACATGTATGTGGGATTACATGATTGGTCAAAGGGCACATAATTGCAAACCTATGTGCTCTTCAGTTTATTACAGAATGGTGCAGGACAAGGACAGGACAGGTTTTTCAGGTAACCTTCTATAAAAATTGTTTTCTCCATCATGTCTGTTGCTAGGGCTCCATTGTAAAGATGTATCATTAATGCTTTGCATCAAGACCCATTGAATACACAGAAATAGACCTATCTGTCTATGGATAGCTGATCTTTGACAAAGGGCCAAAACCCTTTATATGGGAGAGAGATAGCTTCTTTAAAAATGATGTTGGCTTCTAATGAGGGTGTGGAGAGATTGGGACTCACATACACTGCTGGTGGGACTGTAAAATGATACAACCACTGTGGAGGGCACTGTGGCAATTCCTTAAAAAGTTGGAATTAGAAATATCATTTCACCCAGCAATCCCATTACTAGGTATATATCCTAAAGAAGTGAGAGCCAGGATAAAAACAGATATATGCACACCCATGTTCGTTGCAACACTACAATAGCCAAAAGATGGAAACAACCTATGTGCCCATCAACAGAAGAATGGATAACCAAACTATGGCACACACACACAAAGGAATACTATGCAACCCTAAAGAATAACGTAGAATCTTCAAAACACTGCATAATGTGGATGAACTTGGAGGACATTATGCTGAGTGAAATAAGTCAATACAGAAGGATAAAAATTGTATTAGTCCATTATTATAAAAAGTCAAGGAAAGCTTTACATATGGAAGGAAATTTTCTTTGTTGGTTACCAGGGGTGGGAGGGGAGAGGAGGGAACACTGCTAGATAGGTAGAGACAAGTGTTGATTTGGGTGAACAGAAGGGTAATGTACCAAATGTGAGTGATCAACATGGTGGCACTGAGGAAGAGGAAGATATAGGGAGGTGCATGGGAGGTACAGACAACAAAGATGAACCCATTTGTACATACAGTACTGTGTTGTCAGTGATGGCAAACATTGATCTACGGATGGATAGACGGGTGGACAGACTGAACTATTAGGTATGTCTATGCAGGGGTGTGTGTGGAATTCTAGTGGCGTAGTGCCTTAGGCATTGGACTGCTAACCAAAAGGTTGGTGGTTCAAACCCACCAGGCTCTCCTCAGATGGAAGGCTGGGCAATCTACTTCCATAGTGATACCACCTTGGAAACCCAAGGAGGGGTCGTTATGAGTCGAATCTGACTCCATGGCAGTGAGTTTGGTGGTTTTGATGTAGGGGGGAGGGTGACCATAACCATGTATAGGGTTGGTAGACAATGTTTCTACAAGTGTATTTGTATGTTCTATAAGAATTTCCAGGTATATAGTAAAGCTGACAAAGGACAAAAAAAAGGTGCTGTCAAAATTGGATATCCACTTGCAGAAAAATGAAACAAGACCCATACTTCACCCCATACACAAAAACAAACTCAAGTTGGATCAAAGACTTATATGTAAAACCCAAAATTATAAAGCTCATCAAAGATAAAATAGGGCAAATCTGTTGTTGTTGTTGTTGTTATGTGCCGTCAAGTTGGACCTGACTTATAGTGACCCCTCCTTGGGTTTCTGAGGCAGTATCACTACAGAAGTAGATTGCCCAACTTTCCTTCTGAGGAGTGGCTGGTGGGTTTGAACTGCTAGCCTTCTGGTTAGCAGTCAAGTGCCTTAGGCACTACACTACCAGAGCTCCTAGGGAAAATTTAGGGGCCCTAATGTCTGGCATAAATAGACTATCAAGCATATCTCAAAATGCGCAGGCAGCAGAAGAGAAACTAGATGACCTTTTAAAAATAAAATTTTTATGTGCATCTAAAGACTTCTCCAGAAGAGTAAAAAGAGACCTACAGAGTGGGAAAAAAATATTTGCCTATGACATATCTGACAAGGGACTTATCTCCAAAATGTATAGAAAACTTCAACACCTTAACACCAAAAAGACAAACAACCCAATTAAAAAATGGGCAAGGGACATGAACAGACACATCACTAAAGAAGATACACTGACAGCCAACAAACACATGAGGAATTGCTCACAATCATTAGCCATTAGAGAGATGCAAATCAAAACAACAATGAGATATCATCTCACCCCAGAAATAATAGCAAAGTTCAACAAGACAGAAAATAACAAATGCTGGAGAGGTTGTGGAGAGATTGGAACTCTCATACACAGCTTGTGGGACTGCAAAATGGTACAACCATTGTGGAAAATGGTATGTCATTTCCTTAAAAAACTGAAAATAGAAATATTATTTGATCCAGCAATTCCATTACTGAGAGTATATCCCAAAGAGGTTAGAGACAGAACATGAACAGACATATGCACATCCATGTTCATCCCAGCACAATTCACTATAGCAAAGAGATGGAAACAACCTAAATGCCCATCAACAGACGAATGGATATCCAAACTATAGTATGTTCCATTCGCACAATGAAATACCATGCAATATTAAAGAATAATGAAGAATACATGAATCAGCTCACAATGTGGATGAATTTGGAGGACATTATGCTGAGTGAAATAAGTCTATCACAGAAAGAAAAATATTGTATGAGCCCATTATTGTAAAAAGTCAAGGAAACCTATACAACTATGAGACCAGAAGAACTAGATGGTGCCTGGCTAACACTGTCATCCACTTGGAAGGGATGTAGGAGATCCTGGATAGAGAGGGAGAACAATTGGGAAAAAAACCCAAAAACATTTGGGGGGAAAAAAAAAAAAAAAAAAGATGGTGGGGACCAGGTTTGCTGGTCCAATAGAGCCTGGTGGAACCACTGAGACTATGGCACCTAGCTGCCTTTCAGGTCTGGAATTGAACCCACACCTGCGGTTTCCAGCCAAACAAAGCACAGGCATGTGAGTTAAACATTTACCTCAGGTAGACACACACCCTGGAGAGAACAATCATGGGAGAAAGAAGAGCTTCTTATGCACAGGGAGACAGCTCAGGGGGCAGGAGTGCATGGAGGGATGGACACAGGGAAGAGGTAACTATGGAGAGGAAGTAGGAGCATTCACATAGAGGGAAAGTTGAGCAGACCGGAATGGATAGATAAGAAGGGCACAGGGAGGGTGCAGTCATAAGAAGGAGAGTTTTTTTGGTTGGGGATGGTAATTAGGGCTGTGAAATCAAATGTGCATGAATTGTTGAATGTAAAACAAATTTGCTTTGTAAATTTGCACCCAAAGCACAATAAAATAAAAGAACTAATCAAAAACAAGGACCCTTTGGATATAAGCTATCACATCTTGCACCTGTTTGACCATAGTGGAAAGACCCTCTGGGAATAAATTGTGATATCCTGCACCTGTCAGAACACGGAGAAAAAGAAAGTCTTCTCTAGGATGTATAGTCAGTATCAAGTTTAGATCAGCAACAAAGTTAGAGGAACTGCTGTTAGAAAAGACAGCTTTAAAATTCAACATGGATTTTAGAGTCATGTCAAGACTTAGACAAGTGAGACAAGAAATGGAGTTTAGGCTCTGCTTTCAGACTGTTCTATTTACACACACCAAGTGCCTCTGTTTTTAAGCTCTCATACAGTTTTGATTTCTGAACACTTTGTAGCTCAAAGCTGCAGTGTCTTCCTCCACCTTTCTTCATTTGGAAAATGCTGACTAATCCTTCAGCATCCAATTCAAAGATCATTATTTCCTTGAAGTCTTTCCTTAATTCCTCAGCCTGGATTAATTTTGAGTGCTTCTATACTTCCATAACATTCATTACTGCCTCCGTTCCAACACCACTCATATAACACTGTGGTTAGGTTTAGCTGTCCTCCTCACTCCAAGACCTTCAGGGGTCAGAATATTTCTGACCCCTGTCTTATTGCCTGTTTATTTATTTATTTTTATTTGTTATTTATTATTGCCTGTCTATCACATAGGAGGCTCCCAGTAAATATTTGTTGACTAAATAAATAGAAGTTTAGAACATTTGAGCAGCTAAAGATTAAATAAATAATACTTTTACGAAGGGAAGAGAGACTTTACAGAATATAATATAGAGGGAAGAAAGAAGCTGATGTGCTAGGTAATCTTCAAGGATTGAGACTGATTTGATTTGATTTTCATTTGAGCATTCGAATATCTATACCAAGACCATTGAAGAAAACCAACCCAAGATTGTTAACAATTTGCATTACACTTATTCGAAAATTTTTTATGCCTATGTCCTTCAGAATAAAATGGAAAATTTGAAGTGTTTCATCTAAAGGAGATGTGTAAATACAATAAGAATGGAGGAATTATGAATTTTCATGAGGGATTATTATTATATTAATAGAAAAAATGAGTCAGACTCAAATTTTGTTCAATTTAAGCCATAATTGCTCACTGGCATAAGTGTGAGCTGTAAAGAGAACTGCCATTTCAAGTTTTATGACAGCACATTATCTTACCAAATATTTTAATTTAAAGAGGGAAGTAAAATACTTAGAAGCAAATATAGTTTCTCTTCTTTTTTCTGGTAGTGTGGTCAGGAAGAAAGCAAGTCAGAAACAACTCTTTGGAGGGGTAGGACAACACAGCTCACTCCAGCCTCAGAAGTGCCCACTGCAATGAACATCTCGCAAACCACAGAGTTCACACTGGGTTAGCAAGTCACTTTCTTGCCTTGGAACTTTCATATTCCAAATTAGTGGGGCTTTTTAGGTGTAAATGTCTAATGTCTGACCTTGTTCCCAAGGACAGTGAGATAACTGTGGACTCCAAAAGAGATACGGACTACTGGGGCTCCAGAGGGAACGCTACACAAACTTATCTCTTCTATTGTGTGTGTGCAGAGTATTCCTACGAGCTACTTAATGGTCTGTAGATTTGTCATGATACCTGCTTCCTAAATTCTACCTATGCCAGATCTTCTTAACCTGGAGTTTATTCAGGGAGCATAGTGGCTAAGTCACTTGACTGCTAACCAGAAGGCTGGCGGTTCAAACCCACCAGCCACTCCTCGGAAGGAAGGTTGGGCATTCCTACTTCCTTAGTGATACTGCCTCGGAAACCCAAGGAGGGGTTGCTATGAGTCGGGTGCCGACTCGATGGCAAACAACAACAACAACAACAACAAGGGTCTTGAATAGTGTACTAGAGAAAAACTCTCCGACTCTGTGAAAATAAAGCAAAAGAATTTATTGAAAGCACAAGAACATTCAAATAGGGAATCACAGACTTCCAGCATGTGGAGTCCATGATGGCACATAACGACAACAGGAGTTAACAGTAAAGAATGTTCTGATTGGCTAGCTAATGTAAGTTCTTCTGATTGGTTATTTTTGGTACAGCTTTAAGAACATGTCCAGGCAAGTTCTTTGGGTAAAATCCAAAAACCAAACCATACTCACTGCGGTAGAGTTGGATCTGACTCATAGCAACCACTCCTTGGGTTTCTGAGGCAGTATCACAACGCAAGGAGCTCTGGTAGCGTAGTGCCTAGGGCACTTGACTGCTAACCAGAAGGCTGGCGGTTCAAACCCACCAGCCACTCCTCGGAAGGAAGGTTGGGCATTCCTACTTCCGTAGTGATACTGCCTCGGAAACCCAAGGAGGGGTCGCTATGAGTCGGGGCTGACTCGATGGCAAATAACAACAACAACAACAACAACATCACAACGCAGGTGGATTACCCAACCTTCCTTCCAAGGTTAGTGGTCAAATGCCTTATGCACTCCACCACCAGAGCTCTTTGGGTGTGGACAAGCCCAAACACATTCTCTGTGCAAGCACCTTTCTGTATACTGTTGTTGTTGTTGTTATGTGCCGTATCACTAAGGAAGTAGGATTGCCCAACCTTCCTTCGGTATACTAGTTAATCTTTTAACCACATTCTTCCTGAGGGCAAGCTGCCCTTCCTTTGTTTCACAGTCATGGGTCATCTTCTCAGAAACATAAGCAGAGTCTGGGATAAAATGCAGTTTAAGTCACACCTGTGTAAGCCATTTTAGTTATGTCAAACACCTCAAATTTAGGGAACCCTTAAAAATTCCCTGAGAGCCCATGGGCTATGATAGCAATATGGGTCTAAAGCCCTAACAGAACATGCTGGCCACTTGCTGGTGCCTTTGTCTAGACTAACCACAGGGCAAACATTCCTTAGTTACAGGCTTGGATCTGTATATAGGTAGGTTAACATTCTGTCTGCAAGAAGCAGAAATTTAGAAGGGTAAGAGATTGGACCCTAGATCAGCCATTTTACTTTGGTCAAGTGTCCTATAATTTGGACTCTATGGCAATAGGAAAATAATTACATCTTTCTTTTTACTAACCTGGAACTCTGGCATTTGACTGCTAACCAGAAGGTTGGCAGTTCAAACACACCAGCCACTCCTTGGAAGGAAGATTGGGCCATGATCCAACTCAATGGCAGTAAGTTTGGAGTTTTTAAGGCTAATATATGTAATAGATCAAATCATGGCTGCTACCCTGTTTAAGGTGGGACCTCTGGCCCAAAGCTTCATCTTCTTGGTCTGTCAGTTTGAACTTGGCCTTGGACAATGTCAGAAAATGGATGTTTGTGATGGATATTTGCAACCTTGGCTCGAGTCAAAGTGGGCAATAGAGAACAGAAGTTGAGAAGAATAACAAAAGTCAGAAATGGCAAGCACAGAATGCAGACTAGTAAAAGGCAGGCAAGTCTTCATGCTGCTGGCTGCATGGAGGTCTATGATTTTTTTCAGTATTAGTTGTAGAAATTCAGTACAGGCATACATTGTTTTATTGAATTTTGCTTTATTGCACTTCGCAGATACTGCGTTTTTTACAAATTGAAGTTTTGTGGCAGCATTTTTCCAACAGCATGTGCTCATTTTGTGTTTCTGTGTCACATTTTGGTAATTCTTATAATATTTAAAACTTTTTCATAATGCACACTCAATAGACTAAACTATAAGCGTAGTGCCTAAGGCACCTGACTGCTAACCAGAAGGCTGGGGGTTAAAACCCACAAGCCACTCCTCGGAAGGAAGGTTGGGCAATCTATTTCCGTAGTGATACTGCCTCGGAAACCCAAGGAGGGGTCGCTATGAGTCGGGTTCAACTTGATGCCAAATAACAACAACATAGTATAAACATAACTTTTATATGCACTGGGAAACCAAAAAATGTGTACGACTTGTTTTATTGTGATATTCTTTTTATTGCAGTGGTCTAGAATGAACATACAATATCTCCAAGATGGGCCTGTATTTTTATGAGAAGCCTGTTTATTAGAATCAAAGGGAAATACATGAAAGTGTGCTCTTGCTGTAGGCGAAGAGACTTAGAAAAAATGGCAGATTCTCTTGGACCTATACCCATGCTTCAGGGGATACTTCTTGAGGGAAATGACCTCTTAAAAGAACACATTGTATGATACCATCCTTAAGTGTCTCAACTAACTATTTCTGCTTTAACACAAATACCACAAGAGGGTGGCTTTAAAAATAGAAATGCATTTTCTCACAGTTCAGGAGGTCAAAAGTTTGAGTTCAGGGCACTGGCTCTAGGGGAACATCCCTGTCTCTTTCTAGCATTCCTTAGTAATCTTAACGTGGCATGGAATCTTCCCCATTAGATGCTTGTTTTTGTGTCTAATCTGCTCTTTTTATGTAACTCAGAAGTGATTAGGCTTAGTGTGGAAGGCTGAAATGCAAGGCCAAAGGGGCCCCTCACTGAAAATTACAGAACTTTAACAGGCTAGCAGGCATAATTAAAGTAGACATTAATCATAATCACTAACTTGCTATTTTTCCCTCCCTTTTGTTTTCTTTTAAGTAAATAGGATAGCCAACCTCTTTACAGATGCTGAGTTCTTCAGGTTTGTTATTTTCAATTATACATTCTTCTAAGAATAACCCTCTCCCACGACTGGTTTCAGCTGAGAACCATAGACTATGAAGCAAGATGAGCCTGGGAAGAGGGACACTGAGTCTGGAGTAGCCAGGGAAAAGAAGAACAAAGACATTCCTGGTAGTCCAAGGGATCTTCCACCCCCTTCCCATCTCCCTATAGAATCATGTTTACCCCTTTGCTAGAGGAGACAGGCATTTTAGAGAAGTGATTCTGTCTCCTTGGGTCTTCATACTCAATCAACCTTTTGTTTTCCTGCTTCAGCCTGTTGTGATCATTGACTCTTTGCCACAGGGGGTAAGGATCTTGTTCCTTTGTAGTGACTATCAGAGCTCATACCCCTCACCCCCTGTAAACAGGATGCCATAGTTGACACCCCTCACCCCCTGGTAAACAAGATGCACCTGAGCAAACACCCCTCACCCCCTGATAAACAAAATGCCCCGGTGAAAAACACGGGTCCTGGGCCCTTGAACAAAGAAAATTAATCAAACTGCAACTTCGCTTGTCAGGAAGTGATCCTAACCTATATAACGGGGCCCCTCGAGAACACAAGGCACTGCAGCATAGGAACGCATTTCAGCTCCCTGCAGTTGGCTAGCCTAAATAAAACTCTTTTACTCAAAATGGACATTATAGTGGCTATTATTTTATTCAGAACCCATAACACCTACAACAGGACACACCTTACACTGAAATGGCCTCATTAACATAATAAAAACCCAATTTCCAAACACAATTATATATGTGTACATAACAGGAATTGGGGTTAGGATTCCAATACATATTTGGGGGAGACACAATTCAATCCATAACTTTAAGCCTCGTGGATGCTGTTGATGCCCCTCTCAGATCCCATCTACTAGTTAGTGTCCCCATCCCCCAGCTACTGGAAGTGTTACCTGTCCATTGCTCCAAAGAGTTGCCCTTGGCTGAAGAGTAGACCCACCCACACCTCAAGGAAATATTGCCTGGCAAGGAGATGCAAAAACTGACACCTTTTCTTCAGGGGTAGTAATTGAGTGTCATTTGCCCTCCAGAATGCTCTCCAACATCAGGAGCTGTTGTATCAGGAGGAAGCTGGTCTCCAGCTGAAACCACACCCTCCTGCAGCATCCTGTTTCCCTCACAGCCCTTCTTCCCAGAGCACTCCCACCAAAATACTGGACAGGAAAACCCATCTCAGGCTTTGCTTCTAGGCAGCCCAAACTAGGACATTTTTTTTTGTTTCCTCATCTGTAGAAGGCAAATAACTCCTGCCTCTCAGGATTCTAACAAGAATGAAAAAAGAAGTGGATCCACTATTAGAAAATATGATAGTTAAGTGATGCTTAGAGCATTGAAGGGAGCCCTGGTGGTGCAGTGATGAAGGTCTTGGCTGGTCAGTGAGTCAAACAGGCCTGCTGCTCCGCAGGAAAAAGTTGTGGCAGTCTGCTGCCATAAAGATTGTTGTTAGGTGCTGTCCAGTCAGTTCTGACTCATAGTGACCCCATATACAACAGAACAAAACACTGTCCCATCTTCACACAACTGTTGCCATGCTTGAGCCCATCGTCAAAGCTACCGTATCAACCCATCTCTCGAGGGTTTTCCCCTTTTTCACTGACCCTCTACTTTACCAAAGGACCTCTGGTGGCGTAGTGCCTAAGGCATTTGACTACTAACCAGGAGGTTGGCAGTTCAAACCCACCAACCACTCCGCGGAAGGAAGACTGGGCAATCTACTTCCATACCGCTTCGGAAACCCAAAGGGGGTTGCTAGGAGTCAGAATCAACTTGATGGCAGTTAATTTGGTTTTTAGTCTACTTTACCAAGCATGACATCCTTCTCCAGGGCCTGGTCCCTTCTGGCAAAAAGATCAAAGTATGAGAGACAAAGGCTGACCATTCTCCTTTTGAAGGAGCATTTGGCTGTACTTCCTCCAAGACAGATTTGCTCATTCTTCTAGCAGTTCCCAGTACATTCAATATTCTTTGCTAACACCACAAATCAAATGCATCAATTCTTCTGCGATTTTCCTCATTCATTGTCCAGCTTTCACATGCATATGAGGCTATTGAAAATACCACGGCTTGGGTCAGGCACACCTTAGTCTTCAAAGGGGTATTTTTACTCTTAAACACTTTAAAGAGGTTTTTTGCAGTAGATTCGCCCAGTGCAAAAGTTTTGATTTCTTGACTGCTGCTTCCACGGCATTGATTGTGGATCCAAATAAAATAAAATCCCTGGCAACTTCAATCTTTTCTCCCTTTATTATGATGTTGCTTATCAGCCCAGTTGTGAGGATTTTTGTTTTCTTGATGTTGAGGTGTGATCCATACTAAAGGCTGTAGTCTTTGATCTTCATCAGCAGGTGCTTTAAGTCTTACTGTAAGGATTACAGCCTTGGAAACCCTACTCTATCTTTCAGATTGCTGAGTCAGAATCAACTTTGATAGAGCATCAAACTCAGTTTATTCAGCTCTTCACTTCCAGTGTCCTTTAAAGGCTACAGGTTTATTTTGAAATCTTGCCTCCCACTTTGCACATGCAGGAGAAAAATGAAACACAGAGGTGTATGTATCTGAATGCTGAGAGGCTGAACCACCTGTGTGGACTGTAGAGTCAGGCTGCCTGCATATCAATCTGACACCACACTCAATAAAGAAAACATTGTGTAAGTCAGCCTTATTATGTGTACATTCTCTTCCAGATTATTCATGCCTCATGGATTTGATCAATAGCCAGAATCTCCAAACCCATTTCTTTCACAAAGTTCACTATTATCTATTTGCTTAGGATTATTTTATTACCTTAATTTTACTTTTAAGGAAAGAATTTGAATAATTCATAAGTGAGATTCTTTTGGCTTGATGAAACAAAAGTCTTCAAATATAAGAAGTTGGGGTTCCTTGTATATTTACCATTCATCAGGAGAAAAATAATAAAACAGAAATTGAGGCCATATTCTGCAGGTAATTGTGCATATCCTCATTTAGAAAAGCATTCAATAAACACTCTGGTTACTTGTGATTTGAGACTGTTCTGGTTACCTAGTGCTGTGTTCTGACAAGAATATACCACAAAGGGGATAGCCTTAACAAACAGGAGTTTGTTCTCTTACAGTTTGGAGGCTTTAAATCCAAGTTCAAAGTGCCAGGCTCTAGGGGCTGGGTGAAAGCCCCTCAGACTTGGGCTTCAGCTCTGCTCTGCCTCCACCTCCCAGCCCACTGAAGCTAGGCGCTTTTCTTCACTCAGACAACTGCTGGCTGCCGAGGCTGCCAAGTCCATGGTTGACAAGTAAAATGGCACAGTCCTGATATTACCAAATCATACAGCAGGCCATTAATCGAGTCCATTGTAAGTCCCAAGGTCGGCAGAGCATGGCAGGCTACTGAACAACTACACAGCTACATGCAGGGTTCAAGGTATCATAAGCTAGAGACTATCCCCAAGGCTTCTCCTTATATACAGGAAGCAGACCATATCCCAAAGGCAGCTACTCAGCTGCTTGTGGTAGATCTTTCCATGGAATTGATTGCCAGTCTTGTCACAGGGAATAACTACCACCAGTTGCCCAGCCACTCAAGCAGGCCCAGTCAAGTTGATATACAAACTGAACTATTGTTATAGGACCAAACACGGGTTCCTGCCTGGTGTGCAGTCAGGCCAAAACAGTTTATACACCGAGATTAAAAGGAGAGAAAATTATTTATTGCAAAGCAGCAAATGCAAGGAGTAGGGATAGTTCAGTACCCATCTCTCAGAGATGCCATCAAAATACAGTTTTTGTAGGATTCAGAAGAGGGGGTTACGCATATTCAGAAAAGGTTGAGGAATTTGAGGCGAGAAATGGAGAAATGGGTACCAGGAGGTGGGTGAGTCACACCAGCTTCCTGTCATCAGCTAATAGGGGTTTGGGTATAAGGGAGAGGGTCACTTCCCATTTAACTTTTGTTCCTTTCTGCCCTATTGCATGTCCAGGGGCCAGAGTTAATTTACAAGTTGTTTCTAAGACACTTTTAGCTAGTGAGTCTATTGCCTGCAGGAAAGAATGTTTTCCTTCCATTCAGTTCTTTAAGGAACTGAATACTCATCTGCCTGGGGCAGGGAAATAGTTGGGGGTAATTTAATTTACTTATCTATTCCCATCCTGGGTCTTATCTAATTATCTGTCTTAACCAGGGTGGGGAAAATAGTTTGGGGTAATTTAGTTCACTTATCTATTCCCATCTGGGTACCAGGGTGGGGGAAATAGTTTTTTACTTTACTCGGTTTCACTACCACAGAGACCAATGCCTTTTTTTTGTTCAGATATTACTTTTATTCTAATCCAATGAGAGATCAGGAAAGCACATATTTACCAAAGAACTTTAGTTTAGAAATCAGAAGTGAAAAATTTGTAAGTGGGTGAGTAGCTGCTTTGACAGAGGAATGGAAAAGTGAATTAACTAGTACCATACATACCTATTGTGAAGACAATTCGGACTCATAGCCATCCTATAGGGCAGAGGAGAATTGCCCCATAGGGTTTCCAAGGCTGTAATCTTTATGAAAGTAGACTGCCACATCTTTGTCCTATGGAGCAGCTGATGGGTTCAAACTGCCAGCCTTTCAGTTAGCAACCAAGCTGCTTATACATTGCACTACCAGGGCTCCTTAGTACCATACCTAGGAACACAACTCTATATACAGTTGATAATAATTTTCCTAAGAGTGGTCTGCAGAAGGAATTAAGCCAGGGAACATGCCCCATGATCTTGAGTGCTATTGTTGATGTCGACTGAAATCTGATGGGAACTCTACTAATGAGAAAGGTGCCAAATACAATTTTAAAGCTTGGTTGTGCTCCAGAAGTAGATTTCTAATGGGTAAACTCTTCTCTTAACATAATGTCTGGATGTAAAATATATTCAGAATTAGTGAAAATCTTTCTAGCATCTTTCTCTAACCAACCTGAATTCTTCCTCTCTTTGGCCCAAAGACATCACTTTTCTCTACTTTCCAAAAACTTCTTATTTAATGAATGTTTCTCTTG
>NW_006922864.1:98829-99751 GCF_000298275.1 Orycteropus afer afer | reverse complement strand
TCAAAAACCCATTGTCATCAAGTCAATTCCAACTCATAGTGACCACGTAGGACAGAAAAAACTGCCCCATAGTCTTTCCAAGGCTGTAAATCTTTATATAAGCAGACTGTCACATCTTTCTCCAATGGAGTTGGCAGGTGGGTTTGAACTACTGGCCTTTCAGTTAGCAACCAAGCATTTAATCACTGTATAATCAGGGCTCCATGGATGGTGACTAGAGGAAACTATTAAAAGAGAAGTCAGGGGGACTTCCAGTAAGATGGAGGAATAGACAGACAAGCTACACAGACCCTCTTCAAAAAAGAAAAGAGAAACCAAATGATAGAGATACAGAAGATAATCTTGGAGCCCTGAGCTTTGAAAGGAACTATACAGAAGTGGATTAGGCACCAACTAGTGGAAAAACGTGAACAAAAACAGTAAGTACAGAAACGGTTGGAACTGTAGACCGTCAGCTACTCTAACAGTACCAACAGCCTGAATATTTCCAAGTGGTGTTGGGACCTGAGAATTGACCTAAACATCAGCCCTGGTCACCAAGGGCTGCAGAAACAACTGCATTGGTGGCCTGTAACTAGGAAAGGAAACAGCTAGTAGGGAGACAACTTGAGCTGTGGACTTTTGACGGTCTGGAGGGCACAGCCATTTTGACTATTTACAAGTGGTAGCCATTTTGGATATTTAAAGTGACTGAGAGTGCAGCCATTTTAATTGTTTACAAGCAGTGGCTATTTTGATATTTAAAGTGACCCAGGGCACAACCATTTTGAATGTTCACAAGTGGTGGCCATTTTGGATATGTAAAGTAACCAAGGGTGCAGCCATTTTGAACCTTTATAAGTGGTGGCCATTTTTTATTTTAAAGTGACGGCATTCTCATTCAGATTCCAGGGACCTACGAATAGTCTCTGTCTGCCAAAGA
>NW_006922864.1:73294-73964 GCF_000298275.1 Orycteropus afer afer | reverse complement strand
TTGGGACAGGCCATCAGGTGCCTTTCGTTCTCTCCACTTCCCCTCTTCCAGTCCCACAGAGCCTCTTCTAAACTTTTAGGCATCAACCTTCTCCCTTCATTCCTTCTCAGAGGAAAGAACAGCCCCTTTTGCTTCATCTCTGCCTCTGGACCTTTCTCATCCCCTGATCCTTGGCTTATAAACACATTTACACATTGCCCATATTGAAAGATGCAGCTAAAAAGTTTCTCTCCTTGTTTATATCTCCAAACCCAATAACTATCCTTTTCCTTTATTCTTAGTCAGAGATCTCAGAACAGATTCCACTTGCTGCCTCAACTCTTTAGTCATTCTAAAACCTGCAGTGATCTGCTTTCTGGAGCATCCCGCAATCTTTTGAATCTATTCTCTGAAGTCAGCCATGGCTTTCTAATCCTTCATATCCCACCTTAAGAGCTCGCTATGTGCCAGGCTCTATGTCAAGCACTTTATACACCTATCTTCTTGTCTGTCCCTGCTACCTTCACTCCTCCCTCATTGTACCACATTAATTCAATCTCATGATTCAAGCCTAAAACTTAAGAGACAATCTTCATTCCTCCCTTCCATCCCACCAACCCATTAGCAATGACACTTTAGACTCCATTGCTAAAATACAGTTTGAACCTTTCTTCTCTTTATCTATACAGCC
>NW_006922864.1:69875-72954 GCF_000298275.1 Orycteropus afer afer | reverse complement strand
AACTCACCAGCCACTCCTTGAAAGGAAGATGGGGCAATCTACTTCTGTAGTGATACTGCCTTGGAAACCCAAGGAGGGGTCGCTATGAGTCGGGTCTGATTCGACGGCACATAACAACAACAACAACTACTTTACCAAGCATGGTATCTTTCTCCAGGGAACAATCCATTCTCATAACATGACCAAAGTAGATAAGTCTTTTTCTAAAAAATGTTTTATTGTGGTTGGGTTAAAGTTTACAGAGCAAATTCATTTTCCATACAGTAGTTCATATACATTTTGTCTCATGACATTGACTGCAATTTCCCATGATGTCACAGTTCTCTTCTCACTTCCTCTCCATAGTTACCTCTTCCCTGTGTCCTTCCCTCCATGCACTCTTCCTGCCCTTTAAGCTATCTCCCTGTGCAAACACTGCCCTTCTTTTCTCCCACGATTGATGGCTCTAAGGGGTGTATTTACCTGATGTAAGTGTTCACCCTACTTGCTTGTCTCTTGTTTGGCTGGAAGCCACAGGAGTGAGCTCAGTTCCAGACCTGAAGGGCAACTAGGCACCATAGTCTCAGAGGTCTCACCAGGCTCTATCAGACCAGTAAACCTGGTCTTCTTATTATTCTTCTTTTATGATTTTGAATTTTGTTCTACATGGTTCTCCCACTCTATTGAGGATATCCTGCACCAATACCCCTCCTTTCCAGCCATGGAACCTAGTTCCAGCCAACAAGATATAAGGGGAAGTCTGCTGGGGGCTTCTGAGAAAGATTTTCCTCCCTGAGAAAAGGAAAGGCTTCTTCCCCACAATCACTGCTGTTCCTTCTTATTTGGATACTTGTGAGAGATTCTGATTCTTGGAGTTGTGGCAGCCATCTTGGGAACATAAGGAAGCATGAATAGGGTAGGCAGACATTGTTTCTACAAGTCTATTTGTATGTGCTGTAAGAAAGTCCAGGTGCATAGTAGAACTGACAAGGCACAAGGCTGTAGTGACTTCTTGGCCACAGCCAGCTACCCAGAGGGAGTGAGTAGTGGGACCTGTGGCCTCAGGACTATGGTTGCAGGGGACATCAAGCTGAATTGGCATAACGTACTACACAAAAACAATGTTCTACATCCTACTTTGGTGAGTAGTAACTGGGATCTTAAAAGCTTGCAAACGACCATCTAGATGCAATGATGGGTCTCTCCTCATCCAGAGCAAAGAAGAATGAAGAAAACCAAAGATACATGGAAACAATTAGTCCAAGGGACTGCTAGACCATGCAATCCTCAGTTTATATGACCATGAGACCAGAAGAACTAGATGGTACCCAGCTACCACTGTCAACCACTCAGAGGGGGATCTGCGTAGGAGATCCTGGATAGAGTGGGAGAACAATGTGGACCAAAACTCAAAATCATTAAAACAAAACCAACCAACCAACAAACAAACAAACAAAAGACCAAGTTTGCTGGTCTGATAGAGCCTGTTGAGACCTCAGACTATGGCCCCTAATTACCCTTCAGGTCTGGAACTGAACTCACCCCTGTGGCTTCTAGCCAAATAATAGACAGGCATATGGGCTGAACATTTATGTCAGGTAGATACACTACTTGGAGCGCTCAGTTATGGGAGAACAGAAGGGTAGTATTTGCACAGGGAGACAGCTAGGGGCGGGGTGTGTGTGGGAGTCCATGGGAGGGAAGGACAAGGGAAGGGGTAACTACAGGTAGGAAGTGGGAAGAAAGCTGTTACATTGTGGGGAATTGCAGTCAATGTCATGAGACAAAATATGTATGAACTGCTGTATGGAAAATGAATTTGCTCTGTAAACTTTCACCCAGATCACAATAAAAATTAAAACAAAACAAAACAAAGGTAAGCATGAAGATGAAAAGCTGATTTGAGAGTGACTGGGCAGAAAATTGGAAAGAGTCTGGGTCTTTTTGACTTCATAGAATTTCTGAACCAACCCAATACCATCTTCCCCTATATTTCTAGGTTTCTGAGATGATTAAAAGATTTGATTGGTTTATGACACTTCTAGTCAAACGTTTTGTTACTTGCAACCAAATGCATCCTAACTGATACCATAGTATATGTGCTTATGTGTGTGCATGCATGTTGAGTATGCTTCCTTGTCGACAACATGGTATAAAAAGAACAAGCATAAATTTGAGAGTCAAAGGCTAGAGCTAACTGTCTCTGAATTAACATTCTGAGTTTTGAATCACTGATTTATAATGGGAATAATACCATTTAACTCACAAGGTTGTTAACCAAATTCACTGCCAACAATTCGATTACAACTCCTAGTGACCCCTATTGGGTTTCTGAGGTGGTAAATCTTTATAGAAGTAGATTGCCCCATCTTCCTTCTGTGGAGCTGCTGGTGGGTCTGAATTGCCAGCCTTCTGGTTAACAGTCAAATACCTTAGGCACTATGCCACCAGAGCATGGAATCAATTTTGACTCATGGAAACCTAATCTTGAGAGAGCAGAACTGCCACATACAGTTTCCAAGGCTGTAATTTTTGTGGAAATAGAGTGCCACATCTTTTAAAAAAAAACAAAAAAAACTTTTTTTGTGGTTTGGTGAAAATTTACAGAGCAAATTAGTTTCCCAGTCAACAGTTTATACACTTCCCCTCCCCATGAACTTTGTTGCAATCCCCTTGGTGGAGTGGCACTCTTCTCATTTCCACCCTGGGATCCCAGCTTCTATTTGTCCTTCTTTCCTACACCTTCTGGCCTTCTGAGTTTTCTTTTGGGGCAAATGCTGCCCTTTTGGTCTTGTATGGTTGATTGTACTGTGGAATACATTCCTTATAAACCAAAACCAAACCAAACTAACTGCTGTTGAGTTGGGATCTAACTCATAGCGACCGCTCCTTGGGTTTCTGAGGTGGTATCTCTACAGAAGTACATTGTCCAGTCTCCCATCCCAGGAGTGGCTGGTGGGCTTGAACCAGCAGCCTTCTGGTTAGCAGTCAAATGCCTTAGGCATTATGCCACCAGAGCTCCTACATTCCTTAAGGTTGTTATTATTCACTCTATAGGCCTGTCTATAGTTACCATTTGCATTGTTGAAAAAAGTATTTT
>NW_006922864.1:66945-68615 GCF_000298275.1 Orycteropus afer afer | reverse complement strand
GTGAATGTTTTTGAATGATCTTCAGCAAAATTTTACTTGTGTATGATATTAATGATATTGTTTGATAATTTCCACATTCTGTTGGAGCACCTTTCTTTGCAATGGGCACAAATATGGATTTCTTCTAGTTGGTTGTCCAGATAGCTGTCTTCCAAATTTCTTGGCATAAATGAGTGAGCCTCTAGTGCTGCATCCATTTGTTGAAACATCTCAATGGGTATTCTGTAAAGTCTTGGAGCCTTGTTTTTTGTTTTTCCAATTCCTCTGATGGTGCAGTGCTTAAGGCATTTGACTGCTAACCAGAAGGTTGGTGGTTCAAACTCACCAGCCACTCCTTGGAAGGAAGGTTGGGAAATCTACTTCCATAGTGATACTGCCTCAGACACCCAAGGAGGGGTTGCTATGAGTTGGGTCTAACTTGACGGTAGTGGGTTTTTCAGTGCAGGTTGGACTTCTTCCTTCAGTACCATCAGTTCTTGTTCATATTCTACCTCCTGTAATGGTTGAATCCTAATTCATTTTTGGTACAGTGACTCTGTGTATTCCTTCTACCTTCTTTTGATGCTTCCGGTATCACTCAAGATTTTGCCCATAGAGTCTTTCAATATTACAACTCAAGGCTGGACATTTTTCTTCAACTCCTTCAGCTTGAGAAATTCTGTTCTTTTTGATTTTCTAACTCCAGGTCTTTGCACATTTCATTATAATGCCCTCCTTTGTCTTTTGGAGCTCCCCTCTGAAATCATCTTTTCATCTTTTTCACTTCATTTCTTCCATTTGCTTTAGCTACTCTCCATTCAAGAGCAAGTTTCAGAGTCTCTTCTGAAATCCATTTTGGTCTTTTCTTCCTTTCCTACCTTTGATCTTTTGCTTTCTTCACGTATCATGTCCTTGATGTCATCCCAGAACTTGTCTGGTCTTCTATCACTGGTGTTCAATGCAGCAAATGTATAAATATAGGTGAAATGTGTAAATATAGGTGGGATATACTCAAGAGTTGATGCTTTTTCCAACACCTCAATAACAAAAAGACAAATAGTCCAATTAAAAAATGGGCAGAAGACATGAATAGACACTTCACCACGGAGGATATTCAGGCGACCAACAAACATATGAAGAAATGCTCACAATCATTAGCTATTACAGAGATGCAAATCGAAACAACAATGAGATACCATCTTGTTCCAGCACTAGTAGTAAAGTTCAACAAGACAAAAAATAACAAATGCTGGTGAGGATGTGGAGAGATTGGGACTCTCATACACTGCTGGTGGGACTGTAAAATGGTAAAACCACTGTGGAAAGCAGTATGGCGATTCCTTCAGAAGTTGGAATTAGAAATACCATTTGACCCAGCCATTCCATTACTAGGTATATACCCTAAGGAAGTGAGAGCCATGACAAGAACAGACATATGCAAACCCACGTTCATCGCAGCACTATTTACAATAGCCAAAAGATGGAAACAACATAGGTGTCCATCAACTGAGGAATGAATAACCAAACTTTGGTACATACACACAATGGAATACTATGCAACCCTAAAGAATAACCTAGAATCTGCAAAACACAGCATAATGTGGATGAACTTGGAGGACATTATACTGAGTGAAATAAGTCAATCACAGAAGGACAAATATTGTATTAGTCTGTTACTGTAAAAGTCAAGG
>NW_006922864.1:64552-65355 GCF_000298275.1 Orycteropus afer afer | reverse complement strand
AGAGTTGATGCTTTTGAGTTGTGGTGTTGGTGAAGAATTCTGAAAGTACCATGGATTGCTGAAAGAACTAACAGATCTGTCCTGGAGGAAGTGCAGCTGAAATGCTGCTTGGAAGCAAGAATGGCAGCCTTTGTCTCACCTACTTTGGTCATGTTGTCAGAAGGGACCATTCCCTGGAGAAGGATGTCATGGTTCGTAAGGTAGAGGGTCGATGAAAGAGGGGAAGGCTTTCAACAAGATGGATTGACATGGTGGCTGCAACGATGGGTTCAAGGATAGCAAGGATCCTGGAGCTGGCATGGGATTGAGCGGTGTTTCGTTCTGCTGTGCATGGGGTCACTATGAGTCGGAAATGACTCGACGGCACCTAACAACATACTCCAGGTTGTATTTTGGCTCTCATGGACTTGTAATTTTTTTTTCAGCTTCAATGTAAACTTGCATATGAGCAACTGATGGTCCATTCTACAGATGTCCCTTGGCCTTGTCCTAACTGATCGTCTTCCATTGTCTGTTTCCACAGATGTAGTTGCTTTGATTCCTGTGTATCCCACCTGGTGAGGTCCACCTGTATAGATGCTGTTTATGTTGTTGAAAAAGGTATTCGCAATGAATAACTTGGTCTTGCAAAATTCTATCATGCAATCTCTGGTGTCATTTCTACCTCCAAGCCATATTTTCAACTACCAGTGAGTGCTTCTTTGTTTCCAATTTTTTCATTCCATTCACCAGTATTTATCAATACATCTTGATGTTGTTGTGTTGTTGTTGTTAGGTGCCATCGAGTCAGACCCGACTCATAG
>NW_006922864.1:61173-63962 GCF_000298275.1 Orycteropus afer afer | reverse complement strand
ACTCGACGGCACACAACAACACCAGTGTTGTTTGACTGTAGTGGAGGAGGGATGAAGGAATGCAGACAGAAATGACTTGAGTGAATTTTGTTTGTGCCAACAACCCCCTACCCTGCCCCTCTTTAGCGATCTCCATTGAAATATGCTCCAAAGTCTCAAGCTGCTCCCTCTATGCCCTCTAACTCCCCATTCTCCATACATTCCCAATAAAAATAGACTCATCTTTTGTCTCATCCTTTTAGGCCTAGTTTATGGTCACTCACTGTGATAGTTATGGTTGTGTGATATAATGTAAATACCTCCATGATGAAATCTGCTATATGCAGCTAATAAGTTGAAAAGGAGTTTCCTCAGGGGTGTGGCCTACCTCTAATATATATGGATGCCCTGGCAAAGCTCTGTGGCTTTTTGCTTGATCTGGATCCTGCATCTGGTTCATCATCATTCCACTTCTGGTTCCTGAACCAGTGGCCTGTGTATTGCCTGCTGATGTGATTATTGCCTTTGCAAGCTGTGAGCCAACAGCCTACTGTCTTGCCTGCCAATATTGTATTGGTCAGCCTTGAAGCCAGCAGCCTGCTGTATTGCCTGCTAATCTTGGGTTCGTCTGCCTCTGCAGCTAAGTGAGTCAGGAGAAGCCTCCAGCATGATAGAGTTGGAACTTGCTAGCTTCTATAACTGTGTGAGCCATTTCCTTGAGACTCACCAATCCTATATATTGATGTGTGCCAGGTGTGAGCCATTTCCTTGAGACTCACCAATCCTATATATTGATGTGTGCCAGGGCTTCCTCTGTTAACCCTCTCACACTGTAAATAAAAAACCCACTGCCACTGAGTTGATTCCAATGATAGCAACTCTACAGGACAGAGTAGAACTGCCCCAAAGGGTTTCTAAAGCTATAAATCTTTATGGAAGCAGACTGCCTCATCTTTCTCTTGCAGAGTGACTGGTGGGTTCGAACTGCTGATCTTTTGGTTAGAAGCCAAATGCTTTAACCACTGCACTACCCGGGCTCATTTTCTCACACTATAGGTGTGCTTTGTTCATGGTGGCCTTACACTGACAACAGTAATTTCAAGGAGCTGTGACAGGAGGTCAAGAAAAGCACTTGGCTTCCTAGTACTTCTGGAAGACTCCAGATGGCAGGGCTGCTTAGCTCATAACTATCCCTTTCTCTGCAAAGGGCCTAGCCTACAAATCTGTACCCCAGTCAGCACGTCTATGCCGGGTGACCTTGCACCTGACCAGGAGTGGTTATTGATGGAGGCTGGGACAATCCAAACTCCAGGATTTTTGAAACTAGAGTTGGGGAAATAGATTTGGCACTTGGTTGCGAGTTCTGAGAAAAGCTCTGGTGGTGTAGTGGTTAAACACTTGGTTGCTAACTGAAAGGCCAGTGGTTGGAACCTATCCTGTGCACTGCAGAAGAAATGACCTGCTCCTATAAAGATTACAGCCTAGGAAATCCTATGGGGGAAGTTCTGCTCTGCCATAGAGCACCACTATGAGTAGAACTGACTCAATGGCACACAACGACAGTGAGGTCTGAGTTCTTGGTTCTGCTTATTTCTGAGACCCACTTGCACCCCTGCCTTCCTGCCACAATATGAAACTTTCCCAACAAGCCCTGTTGTCTTGATTTGGGTTATATCAACTCCAGAGACTTGCATGTATGTGATTTATTTGGGAGATGATACCAAGAGAGCACATGTGAGGGAGTGGGGAAGTGAGACAGGGATGAGAGAAAAAGCCAGTGAAGTTACATTAATGAGCAGGTTTCCACTGTTGGGGACTAAGGCTCAATCCTGCTGGGGAACTCAGGAAAAAGACCACACCTCAGAAGCAGCCTACCAGAGGTGATTATTCCCTGACTTCTATTCCCATTGGTTGAGAGTTGTCCCTAGGGGTGTTTACTCCCTGGTACTTCTGGGGCATGTCTACAGCACACCCAGGCAACTTGTCATGGGGATGGAGACAGCCCTAACGCAGAGAAGAGAGATTCTGGCTTTTGAGGTATGAAGTTAACAGTTAACTGAGAACTGTTTGCAGCTGCAGGAGAACTAAAGTGGGCAGAGGTGGTATTGACAAAGGCACCAACAGGTCTGCCATATACCCTTTCTTAGTTTAAACTAGTTCATATTGGGCTTCTGTTACTTACAACAAAAGGAGTCCTGATTGTGCAGCTCATCTCAGCTCTTTCTTATCATAGATGTAGCCACACCCATGTTGGGCCAGTCCTGTGTATAAGGCATTGCTACCAGGAGCACTTTCCTTGTCACACCAAGGCCATTAAGGGGCCCTTGGGTGGGGGTGGGAAGTGGCAAATTTTATGGGCTGCCTGCAGGGCAAGGGATCAAAAATGACTCTTTGTTGCTACTGGTCCATGGGATGATGCCACCTTTTGTCTGGTGAGGAACTCCGAACACATGGGAGTAGCCAAACATCTAATGAAATATCACTGCGTTCACTATATTCTCTTCTCCAGTGTATATACTTCACTCACTTTTGGTGCCATATGATCTCAACCCTTGATGTCTAAACTGCATTTTGTAAAACACAATTCTTTTACTCAGCAATCTACTTCCGTAGAGATCCCACCTGGGGAACCCAAGGATGGGTCGGTATGAGCTGGATCCAACTTAACTGTTGTGTTGTCGTTAAGTGCCGTCGAGTCGTTTCCGATTCCTAGTGACCCCATGCACAGCAGAACGAAACACTGCCCGATCCCGCGCCAGCCCCACAATCCCTGCTATACTTGAGCCCATCATCGCAGCCACCATGTCAAT
>NW_006922864.1:57971-59010 GCF_000298275.1 Orycteropus afer afer | reverse complement strand
AATTTGCATATGAGCAGTTGATGGTCTGTTCCACAATCAGCTCCTGGCCTGGTTTTGGCTGAAGATATTGAGCTTTTCCACTGCTTCTTGCCACAGATATAGTCAATCTGATTCCTGTGTGTTCCACATTTAACTATAACCAACTTAACTATAACCACAATTATCTGCCGACCTCCTAAATTACCAGAAAGTTGATTTTCTTTTCACTTACCTGAGAACAAGCCAACTGCTTCCATTTGGAGTGCATTCAGCTGCAGGCAACAGAAAACTGACTTTAGGGGCTTATAGAAATTGGAGCTTCTTTTTCTCAAGTAATAAGAAGACTGGGAAAAGACGGTTGCTGGATGTAGTTCAGTGGCTCAACCATGCTGTGTGGAACTCAGGCATGGGGCACACTTTCATCCAGTGGTTGATTTATAAGTGGGCCTACTGTTTAATACTTCCACTGAAGGGAACTTCTATGTAAAGGTAATTTCAGAGACTGAGGAAGTGAAAAAATAAATTAAAAGTAGTGTTAAGAACAGTATCATATCATAGAGACAAAAGTTTATTAGTGGTTTCCAGGTGCTGGAGGGAAAGGGGATATAGGGAGTTATTGCTGAAGGGGCCTTGAGTTTGTGTGTGGGGTGATGAAAGACATTTGGACATGGAGAGTGGGGGTGATTACGCAACATGGTGAATGTAATTCATGTCCCTGAATTTAACATTTAAAAATGGTTCAAATGGCAAATATTTTGTTATATATATTTTGCCACAAAATGAAAAGCAGTTTCTGAATTTACAGAAAAAAAAATAGTGAGCATGTACGTATGTATTGTTTGAAAAGTTTTCTGCCTCTGTTTTGGTCCTTGTCATATTGAAAAGAGATGCTTCCTCTTTGTGTTGTTCTGTTGTCTCATGTTCTGTGGGGACAAAATCTTTGCCACCAGTAGAGGCAGTATAGGGAGTGAGCACGAGCTCTGGGGCCTGGATCCATCCAAGTCTGTCCATATTCTACCATTTTTTTTTGCTGCAAAAATATTTTATTTTCACTAAATCA
>NW_006922864.1:53222-56839 GCF_000298275.1 Orycteropus afer afer | reverse complement strand
CGTTCAACGTAATGTCATAATTACCAACATCTGGTGACCATTGGGAAGCTCTGGTGGCATAGTGCCTAAGGCATGTGACTGCTAACCAGAAGGCTGGAGGTTCAAACCCACGAGCCACTCCTGGGAAGGAAGGTTGGGCAACCTACTTCCATAGAGATACCGTGTGGGGAACCCCAGGAGGGGTCTCTATGAGACGGATCCAACTCTATGGCAGTGAGTTTGTTTCTTGGTTTGGTGACCATTGATTGAATGCTGTTTGTTAAATAAGTTTCACAGCTATTAAGTGCCCAGACAAGAGTTCCATCTGTGCCTGCCCTCCGGACCCCTGCTGAGAAGCGCTTAGCCATGAGGACTCCCTTAGTTCTTTTTGAACACTCTCGTCTTCTGGCCTCCAGGTGATACAGCTAAAGATAGAAACTTTTCCTACTTTTCCAACTTCACTATGCCCCTCAGAATATGTGAGAAAAGGCAGCCCGCATTTTGTAGACGATTAGGAGGGCAGTGAGATAGCGTAGCCACCTTCCGGCTGACATTTGAGCCCTGCTTTCAGCACGGTCAAGCCTTTCGGAGGCAGCCAGCGTATGGCTTGTATCAAACTCTATATTTAGGAAGAACAACTGTGAGCTATGACAGGAATTCTCTTTAACACTTAAGCCTTAAACCTAGCTCCCCTCCAGCCCCAAGCGGGGAGCAGCTCTCAATACCCGGTGAGACACAGAGCACTTGAGCTATTTCAGCCACATGAAAAGCATCGCAATTGAGATCGCAGCTCAGAGGACACCGGGCATCCCTTCCGCCCTCCAAGAAGCCTTGTATTCTCGCACCTGGCTGCTTGGGACTTTCCTTAGGCAGTAAGCAAATAAATAACGCAGGTAAGCAGAGGGACTCAGCTTTGGCAACTGGGCTTTCTAAAGGAAATTTCCTTGATAACTAACTTGAAGTGGCTACTTAAAACTTTGTAGGCTTGTAAGCAGTGGGTGTAGCTTCCTGGTACATTTACTCTTCATTGGTGGTGTTGCTTCTTCTGTTACAAATTGTGTGTGTGGGGAGAAGGGAAGCTGAAAGAATATTGAGCTAAAAGTAGTTTTCATCAACAGTGACAGTAACGAAATTTCCGTCCTCCAGATAGGGTAACTGTGTCCCTGAAACTGCGCTGGCCAGGGTTACAGTTGGTCAGCTGCAGACTGATTTGGGCTGCAATCCTATAAATAATCAGGAGAATTTGGGGCAGAGAAAAGCTGTAAGGGTAGTTCTGTGGTTTACCTAAATGCAAATGATTGCAAAATTGTTACACAGTACAAGTTTAAAATGTTTCTCTTCTTTCCCTAAGCAACAGGCTTGGTATCAGTGATCAAGTCCTATCAATGTCCTGTACATATAGAGACTAATACTGTAGAACCGTGTTGTTGAAAGTTCCGTTTTGGTCCCAGTTTTCCCTGTACCCAGCAAGGCATAGGGCAACACTCACTGAGTCTTTCTCTGTGGGCACTGGGTTATGAAGCATGGCAACGCTAAGAGTATTTCTTCCCTCTCAGCATATTTAAGGCAGAGTGAATAAGGAGTTAGTCAGTTCAGACAGCTGAACATCTTTCTACACTCTTCTCAGGAATTATTTTTAGCTGCAGGACAGAAGATAATTTCCTTTGAGATTTAGCCTTACCCATTTACTTGACCTTTTAAAACAAACCAAGCAACCCACAAAGCCCCTTAACTCCAAATATTGATTTATTTACTGCTGAATCCCTTATTGGATTAGTGACATTAATATTGACAAAGTTTTAGTAAGTGAAAGCATATGATTTAGAAGTCAGATATTAGGTACTGCCCAATGGAAAAACAGCAGGGGTGTGTGGTACGTGACTCAGCATATAGACCACTAAAGGTCCCCATTGACTTGAGGAACTGCCAAGAAAACTCAGTCGTGCGAAGATGGCAACCATTTCCATTTTAGTATGGGCTTTGTAAAGGTCAATATATGCCTTGTCAAACCTCATATTTCCAAATTTTAGCCAATAGAGTCCCTCTTTGGGTGGAAGCGTGGACCATCCTATATGAGGAACCACTTGCTTTTCTTTGGTCCTGGGGCAAAGCAGGCTGATGAAGAAGGAGGGTGCATCCCATACTCTGGCATCCCTAACACAGGTGAAAGGCAGGCTGGGGAAACAGGCAGGAAACACTGTCTATTTTTATTCATCAGCGTGCTTTGCCCTGATTTCTCTGCGAATAATGAGGACAGCAGGAACCGTTGCTGAACTGATTTACACCAACGTTATCTAGCCTATTGGTGAGCAATGAGAGTTGGGATCTGACCAACTTTCTATAAATGTCTCTATCAGATTACCATATATGTTAAGAAGGAATTTTGTATGCAAATGAGAAACTGTACAAGGGACAAAGCCCAAGGTATCTCCATCCATTAGGCTCAGAGCTACACAGAACACCAATCAATCCAGCAGTTAGTGCAAGCATGTCTGAGAAAAAAGAAATTCCTTTTTTTTTTTTTAAGCTAAGTGCAGTATAAACAACATAATCATTCATGTCCCGATTTTTAAAATGTCTCAATCTGCTATTATTGTAATAACAAAGAAATTTCCTAATTCCAGTCTTTCAGATCGAAGTGCAATAACTTTTTAAAAGCTCCCAAGTGACATTAGTTACACTTTAGTCACACACACAGAATGCTACATGCCATGCAGAGATATTTCAAGGCCTGTGAGAATTATTGTTTTATATGACTTTTAATAGCTTTGGAGGAACAGAAACATTATAAATTAAACCACTTTTGGAATTGAGCTGTGTGTCCTAGATGCAAAAATTAAAAATCCTTCATTAACTCCTAGACATGACAGGAAGGACATCAATCTATTCAAAACATAACATAGAGCAAAATCCATCCTCGATGGTTCAATTTGTTGTTGCCCTTCAGTTTTTTAACTGTATTAAAAATAAGTCTACCCAGACCCTTACACATGGAGGCTTTGTCTATAAAGTACTAAAACATCAGCTAAAAACAATTAAAATCCCACTGTTTTCATGTCTGTGGTCCCAAGCAACTATAGGTTTGGATTCACTAATTATAGAGTTTTTCCCCCAAAATTATGTCATTGTTTAACTTCATAGAGCAAAGCCAAGGATTCTGAAGATCTCAAGACTCCAGTTTTTCAGAGCTCTTCTCAGATCTTTTATCCTTATCCCGTACTTAAAGCTGCAGACAAGTACAACACCTAGAAACCAGGAGCTACGGGCAGTGGCAATGAAACAATAAATATTTGCACTGTGCTTCATAGCTCATAGGGCATTTTCAGGAACGTTATGTCATTTTGATTGTTACCACAATCTTTGAAGCAGATAAAATTTAAGGAAGAAGAAACGGGCTTAGAAATGTTGAGTGACATTGCCCAGGTCACACAGGACTTGTGGCCAACCCTGCTCTCTTTGTAACTCTCCTACAGTGGCTGGTGTTAGAGCAGGAGCCTTGTTTTTGAGTTGCAGCTACCCTAGAACCACTAGTTCATTTACTTCTCAGTTAACTCATATACTTTCATCAACCAGTAGAGAGAACTCAGTCAATCTGTTTAACAGTTTGGGTTTAAAAAGCAGCCTTCTTTAACTTGCTA
>NW_006922864.1:50863-53102 GCF_000298275.1 Orycteropus afer afer | reverse complement strand
GCCTAAGGCACTTGACTGCTAACCAGAGGGCTGGCGGTTCAAACCCACCAGCCACTCCTCGGAAGGAAGATTGGGCAATCTGCTTTTGTAGAGATACTGCCTCGGAAACCCAAGGAGGGGTCGCTATGAGTTGACTCGCCTGGGCAGCAGTGAAAGAATATTTGAGGCATGGTCACACAAGTGTTATTTATCTTCCAAGACAGTTTTGTTAAAAGAAGATAAGCGATGCTTGCCATCTGCCTATGTTTACTGGGCCTTGCTGTGCCAGGTCCTCTCTGAGGGCACACATTGGGAGATGTGAACATGTCCTCAAAGCATCCCCTAGGTTCACCTCGCAGAATGGACATGTGCACGTGGAGTAGGGAGCAGAGCAGGAGTAAGACTGACACAGGCCATTGCTGTTCAGGTGTTCAAAGATGAGGCGGTGCTCCCAGTGGACTCTCTAGCAGCCCGGGCAATAACCAATTCAGATCAAAAGTTCAGTTTCAGGCAGAGAGCTTCTGAGGCCTGACCAAGGGTGTTTTATTTCCCACAAGCTCTTTGCAGCTCTCACAGAGGGTCAGGAGGGCAGGAGGGAGATGATAGCGCCTTTCAAGTTTCTGATTGCCTATCACTGGCATCAGGGGCGAGGCATCTCACCATTTCTCCTCCTGAATGATTAATCTGGGGGCTCTAGTGTTCCCTCTCCCTGAGGCATTAGGAAGGAGAGGCTCTAAGTAACTTTGGAAACTGAGACTGAAAGAATATATGGCCAGTGAAAGAGGTGACGGCCCAGTGGAATCATGAGTTAAATTCTAATTTATCAAGACTGAGAATCTGAATGCTGCCATCTCTAACAGTTTCTTCCTTGTTTTGTTAGGGATAAGACCACGTGAACATGTCGAAACAGCCGGTTTCCAATGTCAGAGCCATCCAGGTAAGTCAGCACATTTGCGTTTTAACATCAGCTTTGCAACTTCTAGCCCGTTGGCTTAATAGATCATACTTTTTGAGATTGTTCACCCCTAATGAATGGTTAACTTCAAGAAGAAAAGAAGACAGACTTGTAAGGTACAACTGAGAAAGGAGAGCTGTTTCTCTTGAATTGTTCTGACTTGTCAGACAAGCACAGTTTATGAATGAGCAATGTCTTCTATGAAAATATAGTGTGTATGCTTTGTGATATGTTTTTCTTGATGTGTAGGTTTTTGATGAACTCACTGATAAAGAATTAAGAATTCAGTTTCTATTTTCATGTCCAGTAGAGTTTGTTGACCCATCTGTTTAAAATATACCTTTCCTTAAATAACATCATTTCATAGTCAAGTGTTCTTCCCAAGTATTTATCTTTTAAAAGCCTTGTGCTGTTATTTTTCTTCAAGCCCTCCCAGCAAACAAATTATTTGGTTGCTTAAACTGACTTGTGTTACCCACAAAACAGGGAAAGGGAAGCAGGCATTTTGAACCCAAACCACCAGTATGACAATAATTTTCAGTATTTGTTTTGACTCACTCAACACTCGGTATTGTTTCTCTTAAGGGCTCTGTGTTTGAAGAGCCGCTCTGCAGAGGCTCCCCCTTTGAGACTCTTTGGATGCAATGCTTGATCATAGAATTCCATCTTTCCTTTCTATCAACACGGAGCCCACCTTTGCTTTCTCCAAAGGAACTTTTAAACATTTTTTTTTCCCTTTCTGGACTCTTCTGAATACTACAGGACATGTGGCATGACTATTGCAGGTTTGAGGCACCATCATGGCCTAAACACATTCATGAGTTGTTGTTGTTGTTATGTGCTGTCGAGTCGGACCCGACTCATAGCAACCCCTCCTTAGGTTTCTGAGGCAGTATCTCCACGGAAGTAGATTGCCCCATCTTTCTTCCGACGAGCTGCTGGTGGGTTTGAACCGCCAGCCTCCTTGTTAGCAGTCAAGTGCCTTAGGCACTATGCTACCAGAGCTCCCCATTCACAAGTAGTGAACTGGATTTTGGAGGGGTGGGTGTGCAGCCAGGCTGTTGAGTGTGTTGTTGAGGGTTTTAGAAATCCCAGAAGACCCCAGTAGTGGAGGTGGGTAGAAGGACAGCTCTCAGAGGGCAAAGCATGACAGCATGGAGTCAAATCTTTGCCAAATGAATAGGTCCTTCCCTGGTCATAACCAATGCATATCCTTAAATTAAGGAGCTCTGGTAGCATAGTGCCTAAGGCACTTGACTGCTAACCAGAAGGCTGGCGGTTCAAACCCACCAGCCACTCCTCGGA
>NW_006922864.1:48680-50508 GCF_000298275.1 Orycteropus afer afer | reverse complement strand
GAAGGTCCTATGCACCGGGCAAAGATTTGACACCACACTGTTCTACTTAGCCCTCTGGTGGCCACCCAGTGAGTCTCTGACCTTCCTGTTGGTAGTGGAATTCATCTTGTGTCCCTGACCTGTGGGCATTCTGAGCCTTTGAAGCTTCTTTTGTTGCCAGTGTGCATAGCGGTTAATAGCATGAGCTCTGAAGCTAGATTGCTGGTGTTTGAATCCCTCACTCACCTTGGACTGTTGTGGGATCATGGAAAAACTGCTTTACTTCTCTGTGCTTCCATTTCCATATTTGGAAAATGGGGATAATAACAGTAGCACCTCCCAAGGCTACACATATCAGATGCTTGAAACAGCACAATAAGTACCCATTGATTGTCAATCATAATCACTATTTAGGAATGCTTTATATTAAAGTTATGTGAAATTATACCATTTAATCATTGCATTAGAAGCTCCTGAAGTGCTAAACATAAAATTTCCTTTTGATTTTGTAGGACACAAACACAGTCTCCTCTTAGGCTGCCTTTGCTGCCCTTCCTTGTAGTAAACTGAACGTGTGTGGATTTTTCTTCCTGAGTGCTCCCTGGCCTCCCTCAAATCTGCTGAAAATTCACCAGTATTTTATTGACTAATTTTGACCTTGACATATTTTCAGATTTGCATTATTTAAAAAGCTGCTATTGATTATTCTCAATAGCTGTTATTATACTACATTAGAAAAAAATCTATCCATTCTACCAACAAAGGCAATTAGGTGGTTCCTTATGGATGTGGTATTGCCTCTTCCAATATATTTTATGTTGTGCAAAAAGCCTAATTTAATGCACCTTCAAATGAAATGTTATTTCTTGTGGCTAAACTAGGATTGGCACTATCTGATCTTTCTCTATCATCTTTGCATTAGCCTAAAGTAGAGTACATTAAAATAAAATATGAAAATGGTTATACTGTACAAAATGGTTTATGGTAGAAATATTATCTAGGTTATAGTCTTGTCTGAAACAAATAGATACCCTGATTGATGAGGGAGTACCCTCATTGTGTAAATAGCACTTAAGGGTCTTAAAAGTGCTACTCAACACACTTTAATCACCACTTCTTCCTGTTTGGATCTTATTTATCTCCAATCCAGTTTAACTGCCACTTCCTGGGTACATAACATGTGCCAGGTACTGTGCTGAGTATACCAAAGACCACTTGATCTCTGTTTTTGAGGGCCTCATAGTGTTACTAGATATAAGACTTGGGTTATTTAGCTTTTTTCTGTCTCAGTTTCCTCATTTGTATGGGGAGATAATAACAGTACCTATCTCATAGGGTTTCTGTGAGTATTAAATGAATTAATACATGTAAGTGCTTAGGACAGTGCCAGGCACTCTTTATTGCTTAATAAATACTAGCTGTCATTATCTTTCTCCTATTACTCATCTAGTTCAATAGTTCCTAATGTGTGTCCCTTAACATACCAATTTTATGGGCTATTAGATAAATGGTTCTATGATTAAGTGTTTGAGAAACACTAAGTTAAGCAGAGTTGAATAGGTTCTTTAGTGCTGAATTTTTCAGAGCTGATGGCATCATGTATTTCTAAGAGGGTAGTGATGTATGCAGTGTTTTCTAAACATATTGGACCCTTTCCATAAGTATCTTGCAGGAATAGTGTTTTGCAGTACAAACTTTTTTAAAAATTGTGTTTTAGGTGAAAGTTTATACAGCAAATTGTTGTCGTTGTTATGTGCCGTCAAGTCGGACCTAACTCATAGCAACCCCTCCTTGGGTTTCCAAGGCAGTATCACTACAGAAGTAGATTGCCCAACCTTCCTTCCGAGGA
>NW_006922864.1:3891-8731 GCF_000298275.1 Orycteropus afer afer | reverse complement strand
TGTTGTTATGTGCCGTCAAGTCGGACCCAACTCATAGTGACCCCTCCTTGGGTTTCCGAGGCAGTATCACTACGGAAGTAGATTGTCCCATCTTCCTTCTCAGGAGTGGCTGGTGGCTTTGAACAGCCAGCCTTCTGGTTAGCAGTCAAGTGCCTTAGGCACTACGCTACCAGAGCTCCCAGATCTAAGGATAGGCACTGAAAAAAAAAAGTAATACATGGAAGTCAAATTTTCCTTTGTATATTTTTGTCCTTTAAGTGTAGCAATTTTCCTGTGATAAAAAGCTTTGACGATGTGATTTTCAGATGTCTTTTTTCTCACAATGATTACCATCTCAGAATGTCATCATAACTTCCTTCTTTTCTTGAGCTAAATCGTCTCCGTTTTCTCTTTTAGGCAAATATCAATATTCCAATGGGAGCCTTTCGGCCAGGAGCTGGGCAACCCCCCAGAAGAAAAGAATTTACTCCTGAAACGGAAGAGGTGAGGACAAGTTAGCTAGCTGAGCTCAGCACTGTTTTTCCCTCTCAAATCCTCATTGGAGGGGGGCTGAGGTGTGGCCAGGGGCAGCTTTCCCAGACAAGGATGGGAGCAAGGATCCATGATATAGTATACACATTTCTTTGGTCACCTTACTCAATCCACTATGAAACTTACTGCCTCTCCTTCCCTTCAGCCAAATTTCCGTATCTGGCACAGTTCCTTGAAGATACTGAGTTTAACATCTAGTTTGTGGCTGGTTGTGTGTGTGTGTCCCTGTGGGGGAAGGGGAGCAGAGAGACTCTCAAATGTCTTGGTCCAGCAGTAGTCACTAAAGTGACAAAGTTTTCCCTCTGGAGATTGCTATCTCACTGAGCAGGATGTGTTTAGTACAGCTTCTCATGAGAGATGGACAAGGAGGAAGCCTGTGAAATTACTCATGGATTCCAAAAAAAATTCTCCATCTCTGGACAGACCCCTTGGAAAGAGGACTTTATGAGGAAGTCTATCAAATATACATTTCTGTATTTCCCCTCCTAATTCCTTATATTCCTCTAAATTCAAGTGCCTGGTCTGCTAAAATGGAGCTCAAATTAGCTAAAGTTAGTAACAAATGCAACAAACAGAGAAGAGTTCCTTCTCCAGATGTTTATATTTCTTCCCCAATTGTGACTTTTCTGATGAAATCAGAAAGATCTGATTCTGGAAAATAATAATAATATGATTTTAAAGCATTTCATTAGTATAAGGCAAGAGAAATGGAATTAAATAAAACCATGAGGCATAGTGCAATTTTTGAAAAAGGCGTTTTAACTTTTGTAGGTGCAGCAATGTTGTTTTTTCTCCCAAAAGAACACCTATTGCCATTTTCAAGTTTTCTAATAAAATTTGACTGCCTTGTATCTAAGTTTTTTTTTTCCCCAGCAATTATACCTGATATGGTCTTAAATCAGTGGTTCCAGCCTCCTCTCAATAGAAAAATACTTTTTGAAAGAAGGAAATGAAGTATTGGATATCACCAAGTTCTGGAATTTCAGCCACTAAGTCACCTTTCCACCACTCTTCTGTCATTTGTTGTACTGTGGTGGCTTGCATGTTGCTGTGATGCTGGAAGCTATGCCACCAGTATTTCAAATACCAGAAGGGTCACCCATAGTGGACAGGTTTCAGCAGAGCTTCCAGACTAAGACAGGCTAGGAAGAAGGATGTGGCCAGGTCCACTTTTGGGGGTGGGGAGGGCCACTGAAAACATAATGAAAATCAGGGAAGTATTGTCTGATGTAGTACTAGAAATTGAGCCCCTCAGGTTGGAAGGCACTCAAAATACAACTGGGGAAGAGTTGCCTCCTCAAAGTAGAGGCCAGCTTAGTGACGTAGATGGAGTAAAGCTAACAGGAGCATCATTTGCTGATGTGGCACAACTCAAAATGAGAAAGAACAACTGTAAACATCCATTAATAATCAGAACATGGAATGTATGAAGTACAAATCTAGGAAAATTGGAAGTTGTCAAAAATGAAAAGGAATGCATAAAGATCAATATCCTGGGCATTAGTGAGCTGAAATGGACTGGTATTGGCCATTTTGAATCAGACAATCATATGGTCTACTATGCTGGGAATGACAAAATAAAGAGGAATGACATCATATTCATCACCAAAAAGAATATTTGAAGGTCTCTACTGAAGTACAGTGCTGTCAGTGATAGGATAATACCTATATGCCTACAAAGAAGACTAGTTAATACTACTATTATTCAGCTTTATGCACCAACAACCGAAGTCAAAGATGAAGAAACAGAAGATTTTTACCAACTTCTGTAGTCTGAGGTTGACCAAACATGCAATTGAGATGTATTGATAATTAATGGTGATTGGAATGTAAAAGTTGATAACAAAGAAGCAGCATCAGTAGTTGGAAAATATGGCCCTGGTGATAGAAATGATGCCAGAGATCGCATGATACCTTTTTTGAACAACATAAATGACAGTTATATATTGGATCTCACCAGAATGGAATACACAGGAATCAAATAGACGACAGCTGTGGAAAGAGACAATGAAGAGGTTCAATATCATCAGTGAGAACAAGGCTGACTGTGGAAAAGATCATCAACTGCTCATAAGTTTAAATTGTAGCTAAAAACAAAACAAAACAAAATCACTGCCGTCGAGTCAGATCCAATTCACAGTGACCCCTCTTTGGATTTCCAAGGTAGTATCACTGCAGAAGTAGAGCCAAAATATGACCTTAAGGATATCCCACCTGAATTTGGAGACCATCTGAAGAAAAGATTTGATCATTGAACACCAATGACCAAAGACCAGATGAATCATGGGATGACATCAAGGATATCATACAAAAAGGAAGCAAAAGGTCATTAAGAAGACAGGAAAGGAAGAGAAGACCAAAATGGATGTCGAAGAGACTCGGAAATTTGCTCTTGAATGGAGAGTAGCTAACGCAAATGGAAGAAATGATGAAGTAAAAGAGCTGAACAGAAGATTTCAAAGGGCAGCTCAAGAGGATAAGGTAAGGTATTATAATGAAATGTGCAAAGAGCAGGAGTTGGAAAATCAAAGGGGAAGAACACACTTGGCATTTCTCAAGCTGAAAAAACTGAAGATGAAATTCAAGCATTCTGTTGTGATACTGAAGGATTCTACAGGCAAAGTATTGAACAGTGCAGGGAGCATCAAAAGAAGATGGAAGGAATACACAGACTCACTGTACTAAAAAGAATTTGTCAATCTTCACCCATTTCAGGAGGTAGCATATGATCAAGAATCAAAGGTATTGGAGGAAGAAGTCCAAGCTGTTCTGAAGGAACTGGCTGAAAACAAGGCTCCATGAATTGACAGATACTCATTGAGATGTTTCAATGAACAGAGGCAACCCTGGAAGCATTCACTCACCTAAGCCAAGAAATTTGGAAGACAGGCCAACTGACTGAAAGAGATTCATATTTATGCCTATAAACATGGCATGGGGGTGGAGGCATCTGACCTCCTTGTCTAATTTCACAAGGGGAAGAGAGAATCATTATCTGCATCAACAGATCAAGGCTGATGAATCGAAGGTCAGACATGCCTCCACCCTCCAAATTTTTTTTTTATATACCAATTCTGACACCAACTGTTCCTCCCTTGGCACTCTCTACTTCTCTGCTGGGTTTGATAATTCACTGCAATGGCCAGGTAGAATTCACAGACCATACTCAAGCTATGGGGCTTATTAGGAAAGTAAGAGGTTACAATCAGTTTCAAGAACACTCAGCATACAGTTTTTTTTTTTTAATTTTTTTTTTTATCAGGACAGCCTACCTTGAGCTGTGCCCAAAGGCAGGTCTCTCTTTGCCTGTCAGCCCCTCGGCCTGGCCTCTGCCCTGCTTGGGCAAGTGTTAGAAATCTCTTTTAGCTCAGCTGATAAGTGCCCAGAGGTACCCCACTCTGCCAGTAAGCCTTGGCCTGAAGATCCTCAGCTCTGGCTTTCTGGGCTGGGAAGCCCACCACACCATCTCCTGCCAGTCTCCTGGTTCTGCTGTTGCCATTTTGTCTGCTGCTATTTCTTGCTGTCTCTTGTCTCCAGTATTATAGCTCTCTCACTCTGTTTCCTGGATCTAGGAAGTTCTTAGTGTAAGGATCCCAGGTCTACAGCATGCACTCTGAACCTGGCTCTTCTTTCTCAGTGGCAGCAACCCCCCCCCCCTTTGCCACCCCTGGGATGTCTCATTTTAAGCCTAGCAGGTTGGCAAAGCTGGCCAATTCCCTCATTAGGGCTCCATATACCTTATTTGCATGGTCCTACCCTCACAAGAATGCTATGCACCTTATTTACATTATTAGCGAGCTATACAGTCCCCTTGCTGGGCCACAAACACCTCATTTGCGTAGTCCCACCTAGTCATTTTGTAGAAGTTACAAAGATTATGGCTAGAAGGGCCATATTAAGTAATTCACTGCAATATAGTGCCCATTCTAAAGAAAGGTTATCCAACGGAATGCAGGAATTATTGAAAAATATAATTAATATCACTTGCAAATAAAATTTTGCTGAAAATAATACAAAAAGGGTTGCAACAGTACATCAACAGGGAAGTACCAGAAATTCAAGCCTATTCAGAAGAGGATGTGGAACAAGGGATATCATTGCTGATGTCAGATGGATCTTGGCTGAAAGCAGAGAATACCAGAAAGATATTTAGCTATGTTTTACTGAACATGCAAAGACATTTGACTGTGTGGATCATAACAAATTTTAGAGATCATGAAGAATAGGAATTCTAGAACACTTAATTGTGCTCATGAGGAACCTGTACATAGACCAAGAGGCAGTTGTTCAGACAGAACAAGGGGATACT
>NW_006922864.1:0-3791 GCF_000298275.1 Orycteropus afer afer | reverse complement strand
TAGTTGGAGTTGTGTGTCAACTTGGCTGACCACAATTCTGAGTGGTTTAAGCAGTTGTGATGTGGGTTATTCACATGATGAGATCAGATGTGTATGTTTTGAGCAGCCAATCCATTGAAAGGGAGTTTCTCTAGAGGTGTGGCCTGCATCCAATATATTTATCGACATTCTGGGCAAAAGAGACTCTCTTCTGTGGATCAGGATCCTGTTGTGCTGCCAGAACTGTCCGTGAGTGAACAATCCACCATTTGGTCTGAAGATCTTGGATTCGTCATTCGTTGCAGTCAACAGCCAGTATACTGCCTTCCAACCTTGAATTTGTCAGCTCCTGGAGCTGCGTGAGTCAGGAAAAGCCTCCAGCATGACATTTGATCCAAGAACTTGGGACTTCCAGCTTCTATAAGTGTGTGAGCCATTTTTCTAAGATAAAATTTCTCTTTCTCTCTCTCTTAATAAGCTTTACTGGTTTTTGTTCTCTAGAGAACCCAGCCTAACACAGATACCACATGGTTTAAAATCAGGAAAGATGTGAATCAGAGTTGTATCCTTTCACCATACTTATTCAATCTGTGTGCTGAGCAAATAATCTGAGAAGCTGGACTATATGAAGAAGAACCTGGCATAAGGATTGGAGGAAAACTCATTAACAACCTGCAGTATGCAGATGACACAACCTTGCTTGCTGAAAGTGAAGAGGATTTGAACCACTTATTGTTGCAGATCAAAGACTAAAGCCTTCAATGTGGATTACACCTCAGCATCGAGAAAACAAAAATCCTCACAACTGGACCAAAAAAGCAGTATCATGATAAATGGAGAAAAGCTAGAAGTTCTCAAGCATTTCATTTTACTTGGATCCACAATCAATGCCCATGGAAGCAGCAGCCAAGAAATCAAACAACATATTGCATTGGGCAAATCTGTTGCAAAAGACCTCTTTAATGTGTCACTTTGAAGACTAAGATGTGCCTGGCCCATGCCATGGTGTTTTCAGTAGTCTCATATGCATGCGAAAGCTGGACAATGAATAAGGAGGACCAAAGAACATTTGGTGCATTTGAATTATGATTTTTCAAAAAAGAAAAATAAATTAAATATACCACGGACTGCCAGAAGAATGAAGAAGTCTGTCTTGGAAGAAGTACAACCAGAATGCTCCTTAGAAGTGAGGGTGGCAAGACTTTGCTTTACATACTTTGGAATGTTATCAGGAGGGACTAATCCCTGAAGAAGAACAAAATGCTTGGTAAAGTAGAGGATCAGGGAAAAAGAGGAAGACCCTCAACAAGATGAATTGACATGGTGGCTGGAACAGCGAGCTCAAACATAGCAATAATTGTGACACCAGGCAATGTTTCTTTCTGTTGTACATAGGCTCGCTACAAGTTGGAACTGACTTGACAGCACCTAACAAGAAGAAGAAGAAGAAAAAGACATGGGAAGGTGGCGAGGACAGTAGAATTTTTTCAGACACTTCCATTTATCTGTACTTAGATTATCTTTCTGTCCTCTTCTGAAGCTGTGTCTCTCACTGCCATGGTGATCAGTTGGAAAGTAGTTTAACCTCTTTTCTCACTAAATGGACTGATCTCACAGTTGTTTTGGAGGATCACATGTCATCTTTCCTCTTGATTCTTCTCTGTACAACTGGTACATTCCTATACACAAGTGTCCCAGTTACTGGAAGTAGTTTGCTCTCACTCTTGCATTGTCCCCAGTCTGACAGTTCCAACACATTCTAAAAGTTGATTTAATAGCCAATAACTGATCTAGCCTGGTTTGTGAATACCTGCTTTATGACCAGCCCCATATAGAAATGGCCAGTCAATATGTGTCACTGGATGGAGTGAGTGAGGTATCCACAGATATCCAGAGGCCCTGTGGAAGGGTGGCATGGCAGGTGGTATTCCTTACCATAAGACCCAAACTGAACTCTCAGGACTTACAGGGTCTTACGGAGGGAGCAGGGTCTAAATGACCCAAGTGCTGGCTGGACCTGAGAATAAGTTTCTCATGGAAACAATGCAAGGCAGGTAGTTAGCCAGCTTAATTTGGCTACAATGTGGGTTAAGTGGGAATTTTGTAGGTTGGCTTGAGGTTCCAGGTACCCTTTGTGGCATAGTTTGAATGGGAAAATGGAATCTGAATTTGAAATAACTTTTGTTGTTAGCTGCCATCAAGTTGGTTCCAACTCAGTGACACCATGTAAGAAACACTGCCCCATCCTCACAATCATTACTATGTATGAGCCCATTGTTGGAACCTCTCATTGAGGGCCTTCCTCTTTTGTTGGCCCTCTACCAAATATGGTGTCCTCCAAGGACTGGTCCCTCCTGATAGCATGTCCAAAGAAATAACTTTTAAACTCATATTTTTTGTTATTGTCCAGTTTGTAAGCTTGAAATTACTTACTTTCTTAGATTTGGGATCTGTTGCTTAGCTTTCTATCAAGACCATTTCTGTACAAAGTGGAGAGCATAGCAAACCGTCCTTGAGCAGAACAGGCCACCTCTATCATAGCCAGTAGGTGTCTTATCTACACTTGGAAGGTTTTTGATTGTGAAGCCTTCTCAGAAATGAAAAGTATGCTCACTGGCTGTGTCTCCCACCCACCTATGTATGGTCTCTGGTGAGCCCTTTGCTCCATTCACAGAGCTGGAATACACCCTCCATCCACTCGGCCCAGCCAGAATTTGGAGTGTGAGTGACACAGAGTCCTTACAGCCAAACATTAATAAGCAGGCCTGGTCTTTTGCATAAGACCAGGTCCCTGGTTGCTTGAAGTGATTTGAGAGGTTTTGGCAAGTCCCTACCCTGCTTCTCACATCTCTCTTTTGGACTAAAATTCTGTCATTATTAAGCCCCAAAATAGCATGATGGAATTTTCTGCTAATTATTTCTCACTGTACCATTACAAGATGTAAATACATCAGTTAATGCACCACTTCCTAGCTGGGTGGCTTTGAGCAAGTTTCTTAACCCTGTTTTCAGTTTCCTCATCTGTAAAACAGGGATAATAATAATAATAGTTGTTGTTGTTGTTGTTATGTGTCATTGAGTTGTCTCTGACTCATAGCGACCCCTCCTTGGGTTTCCGAGGCAGTATTACTACGGAAGTAGATTGCCCAACCTTACTTCCGAATAGTGGCTGGTGGGTTTGAACCACCAACCTTCTGGTTAGCAGTCAAGTGCCTTAGGCACTATGCCTAATAGGGTTGATATGAAGATTAAATGAATAGTACATGTAATTTACAACAGCTAGCAGTTTACACATTTGCCTTTATTGTCTTCAGAGTTTGAACAAGATTGAGAAGATCAGACTGTACTGCCCCAGACAGGATAGTTTAGGAGAAAACTCAACAGGGCAGCTGGTAGCAAGGAGGGAGATGAAAGTGCAATAGCTGGAAAATGGTCACCATTTTGCCAAATTTTACAAATACCTGGTCACCCCCATAAGGAAACATTTCCCTTCACAATAGCCATTTCAGAACTGGGTTTATAGGATGTTGTGGTTTAACTGGCTTTTGTCATGCTCTCTTTATCTAAACCAATGAATTTCTTCTGTGTCCCCTTCCTAATTCAAATATCTCCTTAAGAAAGAAAAAAAGAATGCGCTTAGCCAAATGGAACCAGCTGGAACCCTGCTTGGTCATGCTTTTAATTAATTTTAATTCTTATAATAGGGAATTCATAGAAGAAATGGAATCTGATTCCCATTACATTTTAAAAGATGAGAGGAGGTTCAGTTAAGAGAATTCGTCATAACTACCCTGCTTCTTTTTTTTTTTTTT
>NW_006922863.1:175880-181996 GCF_000298275.1 Orycteropus afer afer | reverse complement strand
GCGGGATCGGGCAGTGTTTCGTTCTGCTGTGCACGGGGTCACTATGTGTTGGAAATGACTTGACGGCACTTAACAACAACAACAACATCTTCATTCTCATTTGTTTCTAGGAATTTTTTTATTTCTTTTTTTATTTGTGCTATCACCCAGTAGTTTTTGAGCAGTGAATTGTTCCGCTTCCATATGTTTGATGTTTTTTCCTTGCTTTTCCTATTATTAATTTCTTATTTTATAGCATTTTGGTTTGAGAAGATGCTTTGTAGTATTTCAATGCTTTTGAATATATTGAGGCTTGTTTTATGTCCTAACATATGGTCTATTCTGGAGAAGGATCCATGTGCACTGAAGAAGAATGAATGGTGCTTTTGTTGAGTGGAATGCTCTGTACATGTCTATGAGGCTGAGTTGGTTGATTGTATTATTGAGTTCTTCTGTTTCTTTGTTGAGATTTTTTTCTAGTTGACCTGTCCCTCTTTGAGAGTGGTGTGTTAAAGTGTCCTACTACTATTGTAGAGTTGTCTATTGTCCCTTTTAATTCAGGTAATATTTATTTCACATATTTTGGAGCACTTTCATTGGGTGCATAAATATTTATCATAATAACGTCTTCTTTGTCAATTGACCATTTCAGCCTTATATAATGTGCTTCTTTGTTTCTTTTGTTGTTTTTCACCTTTAATAGCGTTTTCACCCTCTAATAAGTTAGTTACTGTTGTCGTGTACTGATTACCTTCCTTGGTTTTTAGTGTACAATGATTTATGGTCTTATTTTGAGTTTCTATTTCTGATTTGGTTTTAGTGTTGATGTCATATATACTGATTTTTTTTTTGGTCTCTATTGTGGGTTCTCTATTGGAAGGTCTTCCTTAAGCATTTTTTGTAGGGTTGGTCTGGTTTTCACAAAAATCCCTTAATTTCTGTTTGTTTGGGAATGTCTTGATTTTGCCCTCATATTGATGGATAATTTGGCTGGATATAGGATTCTTGGTTGGAAGTTCTTTTCCTTCAGTGTTTTATATATGCCATCCCTTTGCCTTCTTATCTGCATGGTTTCTGCTGATTAATCAGAGCTCAGCCTATCTGTTTGGTTATTAAAATAATATTCATTTTGTTCTGGGCAGCTCTCAAAATTTTTTCTTTGTCTTTGGTTTTGGAGAGTTTGATTATAATATGCCTCAGTGTTTTTCTCTTGGGATCTATCTTGTATGGGGTTCTATGAGATTCTTGGAGAAATATCTTTTCTTCCTTCATGATATGGGGGAAGTTTTCTGTTAGTAGGTCTTCCACAATTTTCTTAGTTTTTTTTTTTTTTTTTTTTTTCCTTCTCCTCTTCTTGTTCTTGAATTCCAATGAGTCTTATGCTGTTTCTTTTCATGTTATCCCATACAACTCTTAGGTTGTCTTCATTTCTCTTAAATCTTTGTTCTGATTTTTCTTCATACAGGTGGATATCCAGGGATTTGTCTTCTAGTTGGGGTATGCATTCTTCAGCCAGTTCTAGCCTACCCTTTCATGCTTCTACTATATTGTGTAGTTCTGTAATTTTGGTATTCATCTTCTGAATTTCTAACTGCTGTTTTTGTATGAGTTCTGCTTGTGCATTAATCTTGTTATTTTGTTCTTGAATGATTTTCCTGAGTTCTTCCAGGGAACTGTCTGTGTTCTCCTTGCTTCTGTTTGGGGTTTCCTTAGGCTATTGTAAAGCTCTGTAAACATATCTTCTAAATTCCTTCTCAGATAATTCTACTGCCTCCTCTTTCTCCACGATTAATGAGACCCTTGTTTGTGGTTTTGCTTCTAATGCTTTGTTCTGTTTCTTTGTTTGATTTGAGGTTGCCTGTTGTTTCCTAGACATTTTGAGGTTGTCTTTAACTATTAATTATGTATTGATTTGTTTTCTCTTGGTTTTGTGATTTAATATTTTGAAAATGTGGAGCTGGTGTATTTTATTTTTTTAGTTATTTATTCAGCTATGCTGGGATGCTCTGCAATTTTCTTTGTGATGATGGAATCACTGTGTATAATGTGGGTATGGGGTTCTGTTTGTTGTAAGGAGGGTGTAGAATTCGAACTGGGAGATATTATGTTGCCTGAATGTGGGTTCTCCTATTGGATGTGTGAGGTTATTTGTGGAGAAAGTGGGAGCAGAAGAGACCAAGGAAAGCTCCCCATTGCTAGGGGCAGTTTCTTTGAGTGAGCTGCTAATGATGACAATGATGACATTGTACTGTTATTCATAGGCCTACAGTTCAAGTTCAGCAGACTCCAGTTGTTAGGGGTCACCACTTTCCACCAGGCTCAGGCACACACAAAAACTCTACTCTTGAGGTCTTTCAGCACCACAAGGCCCACCCAAGACAACTGCCCAGCTCTGTGATCCGTCACGGGAGTTCCTCTCTGGGCCTGCCTGCTTGCGGTGCCGGCCTACACTGTGATCCATTGCTGGAGTTCCTCCCTGGGCCTGTGGTCCTGCATCGCTGGCCACACTGCAATATATCACAGGAGTTCCTCTCTGGGACTGCTCACCTGCAGCACCAAAGCTTCCCTCAGTTTCAAGGGTGCTGGAGTCAGGCCAGTGCCTGCTTGCACCCATTGGTCCCAATATTACTGACAAAATCAAGTGCAGGCCCCTCAGTGCCACAAAGCTGACCCACACATTCAGTGATCCTCTGTGGGGACACCTCCCTGGGCCCTCCCTCTTGCAGCACCAATGGACTCTCTGCTCGGGTTTCAGCAGTGCTGGATGTGCATGCTTCCACCTAGCCTACCCAAGTTACCAATAAAATCAGGTGCTGAAAGTAGATACTTGAGGTGATCGCTGGTATGTTGGTGTGATTGCTGGTATGCTGGTGTGGTATGTCTTGTTCCTTAACCCAGGGAGGTCTTGAATTTTTCTCTGTGGTTTTATTTGTCTCTTCCTGTTCTGGAATTCTGATTACAAGTAGGTTATTCCTCTTGATGGCATCCCACATGAATCTTAGTCTTTCTTCATTTTGTTTTGATCTTTTCTCTGATTGATATCTATCCAAAGAATTATTCAGGTATTTGTCTTCAATCTCACTAATTCTACCTTCCTTTGATTTGATTCTACTCTTTTTCCTTTTTTATGTGTTTTCTATTTCTTAAATTATATTAGTAATATTCCAGATTTCTATCTGTAAATTTTGTATCATTTCTAATTTTTCATTTATTTTTGTCATTTTGTTCTTTATTTTCTTCTGAATTGTTCTAGAGTTTTGTCAGTGCTTTCCTTGATATGCCACTCAGTCTGTTGAAGATACCTAAATATAATTCTTTTGAATTCCTTATCAGGAAGTTCCAATGCTTCATCTTCCTCAAAGATGTGTTCTGGGTCTGTATCATGATGCCTTGTTTCTACTGCTTTATCTTGCTTCTTTGTGTGGACTGTGATGTTCTGTTGTCTCTGAGACATTGTGCCACTGTTGTATTTATATTTAAGTGGTGATTGTATGTTGGAGTGACTTGCCCAAGATTTTGGTTTTCTTTGTTTTGTTTGGATATATCTGAGTAAGCAGGGCACTGCTTCTCTATTCTCTAGTTGTCAGCACTTATACAGTAACCACCTGTCTGTTCTCCAGTCATCAGCCTCCAGTATGTCTGTGCTGTCCTTGGCAAGTGGAGCCTATTCTTAGGTCCTTGGAATGTGCAGGAGAATGCTGTAGCTTTAAATATCTAAAATGGCCACCATTTGTGAACATTCAAAATGGCTGCACCCTCCAGACAGCCAAAAGTCCACCACTCAGTTCTTCTCCCTCTTTGCTGTTTCCTATTTTCATCATCAGCCACCAGTGTAGTCATCTATGCTGTCCTTGGAAAGGAGGGCCAATGTTTTGGTTAATTCTCACGTCCTAACACCACTTGGAAATATTCAAACTGTCCATGCTGTCAGGATAGCAGACAGTCTTCAGCTCCATTTGTTTCCTTATACATTGTTTTCATTTCGGTTCTTCAACTTTGTTGTTGTTGTTGTACTTATGTGCCGTGGAGTTGGACCCGACTCATAGTGACCCCTCCTTGGGTTTCCAAGGCAGTATCACTATGAAAGTAGATTGCCCTATCTTCTTTCCGATGAGTGACTGGTGGGTTTGAACCGCCAGCCTTCTGGTTAGCAGTCAAGTGCCTTAGGCACTATGCTCTACTAGTTGGTGTTTAATCTGTTTCTGTATCCTTCCTTTCAAAACTCTGGACTCTAGAATTATTGTATGCATCTGTGTCAATTGATTTCTCTTTTCTTTGTTGAAGTGGGTTTGTGTAGCTTGCCTGCTTATTCCACCATTTTACTGGAAGTCATTTTCAATACATCTTGATTGAATCTCTGGTCAATTTCAGACTGCAGAAGTTGGTAAAAATCTTCAATTTCTTCATTTTTGATTTTAGTTATTGGCACATAAATTTGAATAATAGTTGTGTTAACTGATTCTCCTTGCAGGCTTATAGATATTATCCCATCACTGACAGCATTGTAGTTCAGCATAGGTCTTGAAAAGAATCTTCAATTTTTCATTCCCACCATAGTAGTCTATATGATTGTCTGTTTCCATATGGCCAATACCAGTCCATTTCAGATCACACTAATGCCTAGGATATCTATCTTTACGTGTTCCATTTCATTTTTCTTAACTTCCAATTTTCTTAGATTCATACTCTGTACATTACTCATTCCAATTATTAATGAATGTTTGCAGCTGTTCCTTCCCATTTTGAGTCATGCCGCATCAGCAAATGAAAGTCCCCAAAACTTTACTCCATCTATGTTATTAAGATCAACTCTACTTTGAGGCAACTCTTCCCCAGTCGTATTTTGAGTGCCTCCCAACCTGAAGAGCTCATCTTTTGACTCTATATCAGACAATTATTGTTGTTGTTGTTATGTGCCGTTAAGTCGGACCCGACTCATAGCGACCCCTTCTTTGGTTTTCAAGGCAGTATCACTACGGAAGTAGATTGCCCCATCTTCCTTCCGAGGAGTGGCTGGTGGGTTTGAACCACCAGCCTTCTGGTTAGCAGTCAAGTGCCTTTAGGCACTACACTACCAGAGCTCCTATTTCACTATTATTCATAAAGTTTTCCAGTAACATAAGAAACTGTTTCACTGCTATTCATAAGATTTTCAGTGGCCCATATTTTCAGAAGTGGATGGGACCTGTCCTTCTTCCCAGTGTGTCTTTGTCTGGAAATTCTGTTGAAACCTGTCCATGATAGGTGACTCTGCTGGTATTTGAAATACTGGGGGCATAGCTTCCAGCCTCAGAGCAAAATGCAAGCCACCAGAGTACAACACACTGACATATGAATGGTTGAATACTATTACAAGGTTTAAAATCAGGAAAGGTGTACATCAAGTCTGTAACCTTTTACCATTTTTTATTAAATCTGTATGCTGGGAAAATAATTCAAGAAGCTGGACTACATATAAAAGAACACAGTATCATGATTGGAGGAAGACTCATTAACAACCTGTGATATACAGATGATACAACCTTGCTTGCTTAAAGAGAAGAGGACTTGAAGCACTCACTGATGAAAATGAAAGACTACATACAGTCTTCAGAATGGTTTACATCTCAACATTAAGAAAACAAAAATATTTACATCTGGACCAATAAAGCAACATTGCAGTAAGTGGAGAAAATATTGATGTTGTCAAGGATTTCATTTTACTTGGATCCACAATCAACACCCATGGAAATAACAGTCAAGAATCAGATGACCTATTGTATTGGACAAATTTGCTGTAAGAAACCTCTTTAAAGTGTTATTGAGCAAATATATCACTTTGAAGACTAAAGTCCTCCTGACGCATATTTTCAACATCCTCATATGAATATAGAAGCTGGACAGTCAATAAGAAAGACCACAGAAGAGTTGATGCCTTCAAATTGTGGTGTTGGCAAAGAACACTGAAAATACCAAAGAGCTCTGGTGGCATAGTGCCTAAGGTATTTGAATCCTAACCAGAAGGCTGGCAGCTCAAACCCACCAGCCATTCCTCAGAAGGAAGATGAGACAATCTACTTCCATAGTGATATCACCTTGGAAACCCAAGGAGAGTTCGCTATGAGTCAGATTCTACTTGACAGCAGTGAGTTTGCTTT
>NW_006922863.1:174575-175735 GCF_000298275.1 Orycteropus afer afer | reverse complement strand
ACCATGGCTTGAGTTGTAGAAGCAGAAAAATTCTAGCTCAAGTGAACAGCAGTTTAAATCAAATCACCAAAGTAGTCACAATCCTTCAATCAGTTCCAAGATTTGAGCCAGTACACAGAAATTCAACCTCTTGAATGAAGGGGAGGCTAGATCACCTTGAGGAAGTACCTTACTACACTGCAGTCAAAAATTTATACTATTCATTTTTTTTTCGGTCTGATTTATGATGACCTTTTATACAAGGAAAATACAGTGTGTACCCTTTTGTGTCTGCAATCTTTCATAAAGCATAAAGTTTTTGAAGTTTAGCTATGCTGTGTATCACTAAGAAAATCCTTTTATTGCCAAGTATTACTATACCATATGTTTGTTTATCTATTCACTGGTTGTGGGCATTTGGGAATTTTTTGGTGATTACAAACAAAGCTAAGGATCTCTGGTGGCATAGTGGTTAAAATGTTTGACTGCTAACCATAAGGTTGGGGGTTTGAACTCACCAGCTGCTCCATGGGAGAAAGATTTTTTCTGTGAAGATTTGTAGCCTTGGAAACTCTATGGGGCAGTTCTATTCTGTCCTAATACCTTGAAATAGTAGGAATAAACTCTGTGACAGTGGGTTTGGTTTTTTCTTGGTTTATAAACAAAGCTACTGTGAGCATTTACGCACAATTCTTTGTATGAACTTCAGTTTTCATTTCTTTTGGGTAAACAGCTATGAGTGGAATTGCTGGGTCATATGTTAAAAATATGGTGTATGTTTAACTTTATAAGAAACTGCCAAGCTGTTTTGTTACATGATTTTAGAAGGATCATGTATTGTTAGAAAATAATTTATAAACTTCACTGCAATATAGCTACAAAGTAATGATTAATAACACATTTTAAAACCTTTCTAAGTATAATTTCTCCATAATTATTTATCTATGGACAAGAGTAATTTTGCTAAGGCTCTGCCAAGATTGCTGGAACATAGTGTGTCAATTAAACTAGAAAATGAGGTTTGAATAGTTCTACAATATTGTCCATTGATACATATTATGTCTTCCTTGAAAAACTAGTAGCACAAAATTCCCCTTGGACTATTTACTTTGAAATGCATTATGTGGGAAATTTATACTTTTTACATTATTGTCTGTTAGAGAATCAATGTTGATAAATAT
>NW_006922863.1:171755-173736 GCF_000298275.1 Orycteropus afer afer | reverse complement strand
TCAAACCCACCAGCCACTCCTTGGAAGGAAGGTTGGGCAATCCTACTTCTGTAGTGATACTGCCTCGGAAACCCAAGGAGGGGTTGCTATGAGTCTGGGCCGACTCAACGGCACATAACAACAACAACAACAACAAATCTTATAGGATACTTGTGAGGATTAAATTAGATAATGCATGCAAACCACTCAACACAGTGTCTAGAACATGGTAGGTGCATAAAAAATGCTCTGTCTCTTCCTTCTTACTGCAGTGAGAATTCCTTTCCCTTAGTTAGTTGTCACCAGTAGACCCTAGCTCTGATGGCACTGTTGACTCAATTACTAAGGACAGTTATTCAAAATCTGGGCTTTCTTGGCCATGTTCTCTTACCTCCTATCTTAACTATAGGCTATTGTTTGATTTGCTTGTTCTTTGGATTTCAGGCCTTTGCATTTTAACTCATTTGATCCTCTCTCCCTTTCTTGCTTCCATTATAGACACCACTCACAACTCAGCCTGTGTTCCTGTCTTAATATTGCCATGCCCATCTTGTTACTTCTCAGCTTTTTAGGAGTGAGCTCAGCATATTTCATGGCCAAGCACTAGACACTCCCAAATGAATTATAAATACAATCCCAAGTTTCAGTGGTTTAACTAGAGTTTACTCATCTTCATCCCATAAGTGTACTTTCTGCTGTAACTATGGACTTTCAGTTGATACCCTCATCATCCTCACCAAGCATTCCTCCAGCTGTGTTAATTTTGAAAATATGTGTTAATTAACAAACAAAGACAAGCGCCAACAAAAAAAAAAAAAAAAAAAGGAAAGAAAAAGAAAAAGGATAAAAAGATAGACACTTTAAAATATATACCAGACTTTTTACTGAGGTTTTCTGGAACTCACTTGATGTTAACGGATGATAAGACTGAAATGTTACACACAGTGTGGGTATTTGAATAGGTTTTAAGAGGCACTGATCAATAATACCTGATGGAAAACTCATATGATCTCTAACTTTCACACAAATCTATGCCTCTCAAAAAACAAACAAACAAACAAATTCACTGCTGTCGAGTCGGATCCGACTCATAGCCACCCCTCCTTGGGTTTCCAAGGCTGTATCACTATGGAAGTAGATTGCCCAACCTTCCTTCGGAAGAGTGGCTTGTGGGTTTGAACCACCAGCCTTCAGGTTAGCAGTCACATCTCTTAGGCACTATGCCACCAGAGCTCCCAAATTATGCCTAAAACAGTGGATGTTGGTATTTTTGTATATCTCTATTTTTATTGTTAAATTAGGTTCCTTCGGTGGCCTCAGTAGCGTAGTGCCTAAGGCACTTGACTACTAACCAGAAGGCTTGCGGTTCAAATCCACCAGCCACTCCTCGGAAGGAAGGTTGGGCAATCTACTTCTGTAGTGATACTGCCTTGGAAACCCAAGGAGGGGTTGCTATGAATTGGGTCCAACTCAACGGCACATAAAAACAACAGCATGTGGCCTCAGTGCAGCTGGCTCCTCCAAAGTGTATAATATCTCACATTGTGGCATCTTCTCACTCCCTCACTACCACTATTTCTAAAGTCTCTAATTATAGCCACCCTCTGTGACTATTCCATTTATGATATTGCTATTGGCTTTGGCGTTCCATAGAATAATGTGAAAAGCAAGAGGCATTTTGATTTTCTGGAAAATTCTGGGAACAATGAGGCCTGAATGATTCCTTGGTCTTAAGTCACAATTTGCAGTGATGCAGGATATAGGTAATAAATACATTTTTAAAATATGATGTTTATTGTGGTAAAAAAATGCATAGCAAAATTTGGCATATTATTACTTTGTAAGTGTACAATTAATTCAGTAGTATCAATTACATTCATAAGTTTGTACAACCGTCACTAATATCTATTTTCAAGTTTTTTTATCATTCTAAACAGAAATTATATGACCATTAAATAATAACTCCCTATGTTCCCCACCCCTAGAGTCCTGGTGGCAAGAT
>NW_006922863.1:168330-169279 GCF_000298275.1 Orycteropus afer afer | reverse complement strand
TCTGGGTTCTCAATTCTATTCCATTGGTCTATGTGTCTGTCATTAAACCAATACCAGACAGTTTTGACTACTGTGGCTGTACAGTAGGTTTTGAGACCTGGCATTGTGAGACCTTCTACTTTGTTTTTCTTCTTCAATAGTGCTTTGCTTATCTGAGGTCTCTTTCCTTTCCATATAAAGTTAGTGATTGGTTTTTCTATATCCCTAAAAATGTTGATGGGTTCTGGATTGGGATTGTAATCATTCATCTTTTGATGGCGACTTGAGTTGTGTATGTTTACAGAAGCAAGTTGCCCCATCTTCTTTCCGTGGAGTGGCTGGTTGGTTCAAACTACCACCCTTTTGGTTAGCAGCCAAATGCCTCAACCACTATGCAACCAGGGCTCCTTAATAGTCATCCTAGTAGGTGTGAAATGGTATATAATTATAATATTAATTTACATTTCTCTAATTTCTAATAAACTTTATTTAAGAGCAGATAATTTAATTTAGGGGTATGACTTCATCTATAAATCTTTTGAGTCATAGCATAAAAATACTGATAATATTTTTCTATCCCCAAAGACAAAGTTTAATAAAAGCAATTATTTATATTGAAGTGTATTTTTGGTTGGGACAAGGCAAACTATGTTGCCTAGAATTATTAGAATAATAATTGTGAAGAAATTGCTTCTTGTTATGAGAACTCTTACATTTCCAATTGTCTATCTTCTAAATTAGCACACTTTTGTTATTTTATTTTATTCTATATTTTTGTATCAGTGTTAACAGTGTGAGCAGTAACTGGATTTTTTTTTTTTTAATATTTATGAATGAGTGTGCAGTGGAGTTGGGTCCTATCCTTCTTAACTTTTTCTTTCCTCCCAAATGAATTTAAAAAATTCCAACAAAATTATTCAACATGGATTCAATATTTCAATTTCTTCATACTGAAAAAAAAAATGTAGCC
>NW_006922863.1:165950-167037 GCF_000298275.1 Orycteropus afer afer | reverse complement strand
TTTAGGTATGTATTTTATGCCTTGATAGAGGTCCCACATTTATCCCTGTTTTTGTATTAGAAAATCTTTGTTGTTCTAGGTTTTACATTCAGGTCTTTCATCTAATTTGAGTTTGTTTTTGTATACTGTGTGAAAAAAGGTTCTTGTTTCACTTTTTCTGCAAATAGATATCCAATGTTGCCCTTATCATCTATTAAAGAGACTATCTCTTCTCCATTCAATGAGTTTTTGCCCTTTACCAACAATCAGTTGTCCATGGGTGGATGGATTTACTTTTGTGTTTTTAACTCAGATCCATTGGTCTATGTGTCTATCTCTGCACCAGTACCAGGCTGTTGTAATTACCATGCCTGTTTCAAGATTGCGAAGTGTTAGGTTTCCCACTTTGGTCTTTTTTGGTAATACTTTACTTATCTGCCTTCTCTTTCCTTTCCATATAAAAACTCTCACTGCCATTGAGTTGATTTTGACTCTTAGGGACCCCTCCTTGGGTTTTCAAGGTGATATCACTATGGAAGTAGATTGCCCAGCCTTCCATCCAAGTAGTGGCTGGTGGGTTTGAACCACCAACCTTCTGGTTAGCAGTCAAATGCCTTAGGCGCTACACTACCAGAGCTCCTTTCCATATAAACTTGGTCATTATTTTTCCATCTATTTAAAGAAAGATGACAAAATCTGGATTGAGATTGCATTATATATGTAGAGAGTCTTGGGTATTGGCTGAACTTCTTCCAGAACAGATTTGTAGTTTTCTTTGTATAAGCCTTTTGTGTCTCTAGTTAGATTTGTTCTTAAGTACTTCATAGTTTAGGTGGTCGTTGTAAAATGTTTGTTTCCTGCTTTTGTATTCAGAGTTACCTTCTTTAGGGTAAAGGAATCTAACTGATGGTTTTTTTTTTCAGATTCTTTTCTTTTTTAATTTTTTAAATTGTGATTTGGATGAAAATTTACAGAGCAAATACACTTTCCATACAGCAGATCACATACACTTTTCTCATGACATTGACCACTATTTAGCACAATGCAACATCTCCTCTCCCACTTCCTCCTGATAGGTACCGCTTCCCTGTGACCATCCCTCCATGCA
>NW_006922863.1:163809-164705 GCF_000298275.1 Orycteropus afer afer | reverse complement strand
TATACACCTGGGAATTCAGATCATACACATAAAGTTATTGGACCACTGTCTGCCAACCCTATACATGTTCTTGGTTGCACTCTCCACTTCATATAGACACCTAATATTTCAGCCTGTCCACCCATCTATCCACCCATGTACCCGTGTTTGTCTTCACTGAGCACGTCGTATTATATGTGCAAAAGGGTTCATCTTTGTTGTCTATACTTCCCACATAGCTCTCTATGTCTTTCTCTTCCTCAATGCCACTATATCGATCACTCACATTTGGTACTCCAACTGATTTTTGAATGTGGATCTTGAACACTGCCTCTTTGTGAAAGTCTCAACTAGTTTCAGAAGTCTTCCTACTATGTCTATGGGATTTTCTATGTATTAAATCATACAATCTCCACATCTAGATAATTTTACTTTTACTTTGCCAATTTGAACACATTTTATTTCATATTCTTGACTTGTTGCTCTGGCCAGAACATCCAACACAATTTTGAATAGGAGTGGTGATAAAGGGCATCCATGTCTGGTACCCATTCATTAGGGAAATGCTTTCAGTCTCTCCCTCTTGAGAATTATGTTGGCCATTGGTTTTGTATTGATGTTGTTGTTGTTAGATGCTATCGAGTCATTTCTGACTCATAGTGACCTTATGAACAACAGAAAGAAAAACTGCCCAGTCCTGTGCCATCCTCACAATCCTTGCTATATTGAGCCCATCATTGCACTCACTGTGTAAATCCATCTTCTTTAGAGTCTTCCCCATTTTCACTGACCCTCCACTATACCAAGCATGATATCCTTTTCCAGGGAATGGTGCCTTCTGACAACATGACAAAAGTAGGTGAGATGAAGTCTGGCCAGTCTTGCTTCCAAGGAGCATTCTGGCTGAACTTCTTCCA